>NW_019731283.1:578864-692028 GCF_002891405.2 Cryptotermes secundus | reverse complement strand
TGCTGCCAACGCGGTGGGTAAAGATCTCGACATATTTGCAATCGGAACAGTTTCTGTCAATGACACTGAACCTAAAATTGTTAATAATATTTGTTAATGATACTCTTAATATTACTTCTGTGTATGTGGTCTTATTTTGTTGTTCTCTCTTGTTAACGTTAACTTTATTTTTCTTGGCATTATTATTAATCTGTTGTCATTATGTAGACTCTCAAATTTTGTATTTGTTTTTTAATTATTTTTATGTAATTCTATGAACTCATGCTAACCTTTTAATTGGTCTCTGTGTTGTTAAGTTGTACGTAATTAAACATGAATTGAATTGATTTAAATTAGGATGTTGAGCTGCCACACGAATAAATATGAATTAATTGGGTTATTATTATTATTAAATTCTATGTGTGTATGTATGTGTATTGTCCTTTCTCATCACATAATGGAATAACCATTCGAAATGTACTTATTTTATTTTTCTCGCCTGTTAAAGCTAACTTTTTTTTTCTTTTCTTTTCTTGGAATTGTTACTAATTTATTGATATTGTATAGACTGTCATATTTTTTATTTTTTTGCTCTTTAATTTTTGTGTATTTCTATGTACTCGTGCTAACTTTGTAATTGGCCACTGTGCTGTTAAGTTTGCACATAAATAAACACGAATTGAATTGAATTATTATTTGGATGTTGTATTAGCACACAAATAAGTAAAAACTAATTGAGTTATTTTTATTATTATTAACTTCTATGTGTGTATGTACGTGTATTGTCCTTTCTCGCCACAAAATGTCATAACCATTGGAAATTTACTTAGATTTTTCTCACCTGTTAATGCTAACTTTCATTTTTCTTGGAATTATTATTAATTTATTGCCATTATATAGACTGTCTTATTTTATATTTTGTTTTTTAGTTATTTTTGTGTCTTTTTATGTACTCGTGCCAATTTTGTAATTGGCCTCGTTGCTGTTAAGTCTGCGCGTAAATAAACACGAATTGAATTGAATTTCACCAAATATAAAATGTTGGTGAATAGTTTAGCCTGGTTTTCGCCTGCATATGTAAATATATAAGAAGGCGCACATTGCCTGAATGTGCGTTTGGCCTTAAAATTAGTGAATTTTCATGAAAGAATGTAGAAAGGGAACATGAATGATTCCCAACATGGAGGAAATGCCGTTTTGCGTCAAATACATTTCTGTTGGCTATTTAACGACACTGTCACCGTGTACATTACATGGCGCCGAATTGTAGGGTGGCTGATGCGTGACGAATCAAACGGAATCGGTCGTGGCTTGAATTGAGCAGACAACTACTGAATTTTCTTGGAGAAACCGAGGAAAACCAATAAAAACTAAATAGCCTGTGTCCCGGTCGAGATTCAAGCGGTGCATCTCCCGAATTCTAGCCCCCTCGATTTACCTCTACGCCATTTCGCTCGGTATGTACTGTCGTGGGACACTGTCTTCGAACACGTGTCTTTATTTCTAGTGCGATTTCTGTATGCGATTTCAAATAAAACGTCTCGAAATATTTTCGATGTTATCGATAACTTCTGGATCACTGAAAATAGAAAAGAGAAATTACATATCATAAAATAGTATAAACCTGTCTACCACTTCCTGTGCAAATTCCTTTTTGCACCTGTTGCTACGAATCGATACTGCTGCAGAGCAGAGATCTCGAGATTATGATTTCTGAACGTATGGAAACAGTTTCTTCAGCTCGGAGTCCAGTGGTTCTATTTCCTTCAGCGTCTCGAGAATAACGTTGGTGCGATATATCACAAACTTCCTAGAATAAAACAGAAGGGAAACGGTAGCAGCTGAAATGAGGTTTCTAAATTATGTGGCAGAATGTTACTTACAAAATCATGTATGAGGCAAATATTTTAGACAGGAAATAACTTCATGAAATTTATGTGACAGTACAGGAAAGGAAACAAAACTCGGTACACCACTTTTAGAGATATCATACAGAGAGAATTTCTTTTGCGGAAAACCATGTGACAATTTATGAGGCCCTTACTTCGCCCGTTTTCACGGTTTTCAGCAGTTTTTTCCTTCTCCTCGCGAAACCAAGAACATCTATAGCTCCGATTAGCAATCTACGATTTATTTACGCAGCTTAACGCTCATAAAGTCAGAAATATTTAGGCAGAGCGAGGAGCAGAAGGATGGGCAATCTCAGGTGTTTAGCATATTCCTTAAATTATGGAAGTACTTAATTCGAATCTCAGCTACGGGACAGAGTATACTGAATGGAATTGCCGCGATATTTGTAATTCCTTTCAGGCAAATGTCGCAGTCACGAACGGTTCCTTTCTCACTCATTAGTCACCGTGTAATTCGAAATGCAATATTTGTACTTTCATGGATGTAGCTCACACAGCGTCATTATATAAACTACAAATCGATTAAATATGAACGTAAAATATAAAAAGGTATCCCTGTAACAGGGCGTGAAGGCCCATAGGGTTTGAGATTTTGAGGGTCGCACACTTTCTAAACAATCGGCCCACAGATGGCGGTAAGTTTGTCAGCCTTACGCGCCTGCCGCCTTTAACCCCACAGGAAGATTCCTGGTACTCATTTCTGTTAGAGGCTGAGTCGACCACAGGGTCATAGTGCGGCTGGAAGGATTAGATAAACTGAAAAATCTAATGACCTCATCGGGAATCGAACCCGCGATATTTCGGCTTGTAGCACAGTGCCTAAACCAACTACGTTACCGCCTGCTCCCACATATGAACGTAGAAAGTTTTATAAATCAACTCTATACATGAGTAAATCATAATCTATGAAGGTTTAAATTATATCTTACGTAAAGCAGCAGTTGCGACCGCTGAAACATTAAGCTTCGATGAATATTTAGGACGAATGAATATTAGGGGATATACTAAGTAAAGCATTTCTTTCTACTATTTATTCGATACGTGTTTGTGTATGAAGACTTAAATTCATGGATCCCTACCAACGCCACGTAAAGAGATGTCATTCTCATACGCCATGGAGTGGCGAATTCAGAGTTTCCCTTTACTTTTGAGAGAAAGAACACTTATAATTTTTCAAGCCTTTCTGTTGAAACATATTGCCCATATATACCTTAACCCACTGTGGCACTAAATTCACTGTTCGTTACCGTCCTCAAAGAATAAGGGAACGAGTCCCACGCTTGTAGACAACCTTGGTTGCCATGGTGATGCGGTTAGAAATAAAGCCGCCCTCGATCTCGAATTGCACACATTCTTTAGGGCTTTTGCACTTGCTATGTGTTTAAGAGAAATGTCCTGTTTTATTATGTCCACACCTACAAAGCACCTGCAGTAAGGACATTTGTGACATAATGGCACATGGATGAGTATCCATGAAAAGATTGAATCAAACGTCCGTACGCAACAGTTAAGCATTATCATACGCAGGGGCACGAAACTACATACAAATAGGAACTGACGATAACACAAAGAAAGGGCTTACGAACAGAAGCAAGACACGAACACCAAGCCGCAACATAGAACTATATCATTTGGACAAGTGGACGACGCCCCTAATGATGTACAATAATTTTAAGAAATTTCGCCCCAAAATTAAATTAGAAAGTAAGTGAAATTATTTAATGCAAATAAATATATAGTGTACATCAAGTAATTTTAGCAAGAAGGGCCGTGCCATAGCTCAAGCGGTTAGTCGCTAGCTTCCCACAGCGGCGGCCCAGGTTAGATCCCGGGTCTGGTCAAGTGGGATTTGTGGTGGACGAAGTGACGCTGGGACAGCTTTTCTCCGAGTCCTTCGGTTTCCCCTGCCAATCTTCATTCCACCAACTGCTCCACAATCACCCTCACCTATCATCTGGGGCTGGTACAATAGGCCAGAAGTGGCCGCAGTACAAGGGACTTAGTCCCACCCCACTAGCAATAAAAAAATAAAAACTTATGCAAGAAACATCACTTTTTCACGTGTATAAATAAGTAAACATTTTACTTATTCTATACAGTGCGACAGATTTAACGTAGACGAAACACCTGACGATGGCCGTTTGAGGCCGAAACATGTCGTAAGGTGGAGAAATAGAAGTGAAAACAGAATTCAGTTTCATCTTTAAGAGAGAAAAAACACGCATTAGTAACAAATATTGTGGGTCGCGAACATTGCTGCACGAATTAACATCAATCACAGTTCAAAATTTGATCTATGAAGCGCTGTGAACATTTATGTAACACGAGAGTAACTTTACCGCTTGTTACCACTAAAGCTACGTGTATACCTGCACGTTAGGCAACCCTTCATACACGTGCCGTTTGGTTTGCCTAACATCTAGTTAGTGTTGTTCGCTGTGGAAGAGAGATACTTTGTAACATCGCTCGTGAATGTAGGATGAAATTAGAGCAGAACTCAGACAGGGCTGCTCATAAGGCTGTAATTACTGCGACACATGCCGTACGTCACACACAGAGTCTTATATCTCTCCGTCTTATTCCGCAAGACATCTATGACTGAGAATAATGGATGATGTGTTCCCGTCGTGCGCGTGTCTTCAGAGTTGAATATTTTCTTCTTGGAAAATATAAAGCTTGTTTCTCCAGACTACAGTTATGAATTTCGCTTGTTTATTGCAAACTGTACGAGTATTCTTTATGTAGCTTGCCCTGACGTCATGTATAAGGCAGTGTCTTGGGCCTTGTGATGACGCTGAACCAAAAAAGAAGAACGCGTGACTTTGGATTATCAATTTCGGGGGTAATTTTGAAAAGTAACTGAGCAAGGGCTGCACTATATTACTCGTACATGGTATAAACGAACTAAGCTCTTGAATAAACGGTGATCCAGTCATTACTAAGGCTCTGTCAGTTTATTTATATGTTGAAAAAAAATGTCTTTATTTTCATGCCATCACAGATGTTGTGCAAGATGGGATTTAAGCTCATAAGCCAGCTAAACAGACAAACCGCCCTGGTGTAGGCCTAGCGGTTGCACACTGGTTAAGTGTAAACATGCAAAAGAAAGAAACTGTGACCAAATTTAAAATACTTCAAATTATGTTCAAGAAGGAATTTGCGAATACCATGAAAATCCGAAGTAGGAGAGCTGGTATAATCTTGAAGAATGCCGTCTCCTGGGATGTGGCGCTATGTAGACATAGTATAAACCGACGTTTCGGAGAAACTTATCGCCTCAATCTTCAGGGTAGAAGAAAAAGAAATAAAAATCCACGAGCAAGGAACCAGCGTGAGTAGGTAAGGATTTTTATTTCTTCTTTTCTCTTCTACCCTGAAGATTGAGGCCTTACGTTCCTCCGAAACGTCGGTTTATACTATGTTTACAAGGCGCTACACTCCAGAAGACAGCATTCTTCATAGTCACCGCCGTGAAAACCTCAAATCTTACATGGTATAATCTTATCTGCTGTTTTGTATGGTTGTGAAACTTGGGCTCTTATTCTAAGGAAAGAACATAAACAGTGTGTCTTTGAGATTAGGGACAAGCAGAGTAATTGATCCTAGAAGACAGAAAGTAGTAGTAAATTGGAGAAACATGTAAAATGACGAGGCCCATAATGTTTACTCTTCACCAATTATTGTTAAGGTTCTCAGAATCACTGCGAATAAGAAGGGGTGGATCATGTACCGGGCATATTAGGCGTGAGCGAAAATAATTCTTGAGAACATTGAAGTGAGGACGACGCTTGGAAGAACGAGACTTATATGGAGGTATAATATTAAAATGTACATGAGGGAATAGGATACGAGTTTGTGAAGTGAATTCGTCCCACTCAGGTTAGGATCCAACGGCTAGTTATTGTGAACGTGGTAATGAACCTTCGGGTTGAATAAAATGCGGTGGCTGTCTGTGCGACCCTCGTCTTCCCTAGAGGAATGATGCTGCGTGGGATTACGAGAGCTGCTCCGCTAACAGAGACAGAAGCCGTGTATGACCTTACACTTGAACCGAGTGCGCTGAAATCGTGAGGAACAGTAGCAGGTTGTTATGACCGACTGTCACCAAGTATTTCAGTAGCTGACTGCCTGATTCTAATTGAATTACCTACCCTACAGCTATATGTGCGTCAGGTCTCGGGGAGCCTGGAACAACACTAATTAAATAAGGTGTTAGTTTCCACTGTTCCCGACCGCAGGCGCAGGATACAGCCCGCAGATACTCCCCTTCCTCTGCGCGAGTTCATTCTTCGTCTTCAGATCATCGTACGGAGCTCCTACTTGCACCTTGGATAATTTCGGCCAATCAGCGTTGCCACATCACTTATGCGTTCGTTTCTTGGTGCCGTTATTGATGCTTTCTCATGTGTATATTTTATTCCATGTTGAACAGAAGAAGGATGTTGAATGATGAACTGAAAATCACTCGACCATGGAAGTTGATGACCATGGTCTACTTTAACGTACTATCCTAGAATATTCAAGGAGAGACTAAGGAAAAATAGGAATAATCTTATCTTAATCATGAAAGTCGGCTTCCGGAGCAGAAGAAGTAGTCACAAAATCACGAAAAGTTGTTTAAAATACATCTTCAAACCTGTGCCTTATCAAACCGAGTTCACACCAGCATTATAGATATTAATATCATGGATATTTAAAAGTATAAAATTTAATATACAATCAAGCCCCATACAGGTTCACATAGCAGGAATGTATTATTGATGTGTCTTGACTGTGGGGGCACCAGTACAATGTAATGTGCCCAGCGGTGGCTGTGGTATAGTTAGTGCCTCGTAACTTTAGCCGCGCGAAAAGATAAACGCTGTTTTGGAGCACGCGAAGCTGTCGGCTTGGTGTGGTAACGTTCAGAGCTACTCCCCGAGCGGAAAACATTGCCTACGGAGACCAACTAACAAGCGACACAACGTACTATACACCTGACCACACTCCAAGACGCTACATTCCAAACTGGTAATACCCACGCTGACGTAAGCTCCGCCAGTTCCGCGAGAGATCGTATGACCCCTCTACCACGGCTAGAGTTCCGAGGAACTAACAACTCCGCTTGTTTCGATCACTCTTTCTGATATTTGGCAGACGAAGTTCGCTCAAACAGACCGAGCTTCTTGAGGGTCAGGGTCGAATCCTGTGTTCGGCTATCGCCTTATAAATTAATCCTTCAAAGCCCAGTGGTTACTATATGCATCACCTCCCCTAACACAACAAAACTCTATACATTCTGCCCATAGACAGAGTGTATCTGTGTGTTTCGTATGGTTCTTACAATAAACAAAGATTATTTTCCCTAAACAGTATTAACCTGTTGATCTTTGTAACGGAGTAGTAATTTGTTTCCTGTGATGTATGAACATATAGAAGGAATTCAGTCTGTAAGGGGTTAAACCTCATATAGTTGTCTAGAGACTGCAGAGCGGCGACAGATAACTGCCATCAGCGCTTTAATATGGTTTAAAATCGTTCTCATCCTGTCAGTAAATTTGTTGAAAGCTAAAATTATATTTGTGGTTTTAGTGCACACAACATTTCCTCCACCTTTATTGTGCTAGCAACAGTTCAAGTGCTATACTTATTATATCCAATTAATTATTACTCATTATAGTGGAAATTTAACAAATCAAATTGAAATTATTTCAAATAGTTCGTTAGGAATAATGAATGTAGTCAATACAATATGTTTATTTTATTTCTATTTCAGGTGAGTACGCAATCGTTACGTCTGGAGTCTCCAGGTCACTGGTAACGTACACAGAAAATATATCTATTCTCTAAATAATCTTAATAACAATAAAATATTTTGAACGACAATTTATGTTATGTTTTCAGTTAACAGAACTAACTAACATTTGTGCGCATACAGAGGAATAGTACAATATTTAAAGGCTTACAGATTTAATTTCAAGATCGGAAGAGATCTGCTTGTTTCAACTAAACTTATCGGTACCTCGCCATTTGTGCGTATCAATTATTTAGTTCTTAATTAAATTTAGCAGCGGGCCACAGCGGTAAGTCTGGCGGGGAGGGTGTGGACTATAGGATGCACACCACTGGTCCACTGTATTGGAAACCAATATAACCTTGTTTCTTTGTCAGATAAATCCCTTGCGTCTGTTTGTCTATTACCATTAACGAAGTTACATACCGAAATAAAAGCACTGCAATATAAATTAGAACTTTGCAAGCATTCTTAGTGTCTGGCTAAATGATGGAAGATGGTCAGCTTCGGACTCCGGCCACATTTACAACGTGGGGAGTATGTTCTCGAGAGACGCTAGATAGGACCAGAATGGTTCTACCGGCAAAGCATCCCAGCAAATCTTGCGGGAAAGGAAAACCCGGTTGCCTCTCATTTCACTGGAATGTTCCCGTCGTCAATCAATTATATATTCAAACTGTATTTTGTAAAATTGTGTGATAACAGATTATTCGTTGTAGTCCTGTTAACTGGTTGCTTCGTATTTTTGTAAGGAACCAAATATACGATGATGAGATATTAATTAAAAAAATATCTGGGTGCTGACTTTTTTCGAAATTTTAGTTACTGGTAAAGGTAAAGCTATCCCTGTAGCACGCCGTGGAGGCCAATAGGGTTGTGAGACGTCGAGGCTCCCACTCTTTCTCTAGACAATCGGCTAACAGAGGGCGGCAAGTTTGTCAGCTTTACGCGCCGGCCGCGCTTTACCCCCACAAGAAATTTCCTGATGGTCATTTTTGTTAGAGGCTGAGTCGACCCTAAAGCCATAATGCGGCTGGTAGGATTAGGTCAAGTGGGAAAAAAAAATCACCTCATCGGGACTCGAACCCGCGATCTTCCGGCTTGTACAAGCATAGTGCCTCAACCAACTACGATACCGCGTGACCCCAGTTTTAATTCCTATATGTTGTAATATTGATAATGGAAGCAGCCACACACACGGCAAAAAACGAATATTTCTGTTGCTGTGATTTTGTATGAAACGTAACGTGCGACTAAGTACCCATACTATAATTAAGAAACCCTTTTTAGGGTGAACAGTGAGATGCACTCACAATAGCATTTAGACCCTTACATAATGTAACCCTTGAAATTAAAATCTGCCTTAATTCTCTTACAAAAACGTTACAATTATTAAGCATATACACTAATATATTGGGTTTTGGACTTTATCCATTGTCCTGGTTTTTAAGATAACTAATAAAAACACGACGTTTCGGAAACTGGATCTGTTTCCGATCACTGAATCACTGGTCCAGTGATTGAGGCTAGCTCTTTCTAACGGACCCAACATAATAGGTGTTTTCCTTCACCTGAGGACGGAAACAGATCCAGTTTCCGAAACGTCGTGTTTTTATTAGTTATCTTAAAAACCAGGACGATGGATAAAGTCCAAAAACCCAATATTAGTGTGTTATACACCATCGTCAGTAATATCCTATAGTAATTAAGCATATAATACAGAATTTCATGCAAATCTGTCAAATGCCACAGACGATACAAGCCTATGTAAATGACCATTATTGCGAACCAAAGTAGCCTAAACAAAAATAATAACGGCTCAATAAAATTTAATTTTGATAAACAGTACTGTGTTTTGTAGAAGGCAGTACTGTAGGTCACGTACTGTTATATATGGAGAGATGACCAGACATTACGGAAAACAGGTGCTCGCCAATTGCTTTCAGAAGTCACCTTTGTATCATAGGTTTGTAAACAGAGTGACGTTTCCTATCAATGAATAAGACCAACATAAAAACCTTTTTAAGTAGCAAATTCTAATGTGAACATAGGCATGGCAGACAACTAGTGCCTTGCCAAGGATCAACTATCTTGACTAACGTTTTTCGTTGTTTTCCTCAGTCTATCAGTTCAAATTCCGGGATAGAAATTTATAATACTCAATGACTGTTTCCCGCAACATAAGTCCCGACTGGTCACACGAGGCTACTATCTGTTCCTGTTGTTCCCACTCTGGAGCATAAAGCATCCTTGAAACGCTTCGTTTCGCTTCAGTTTCTTAATTTTAGACAGTCAGTCGGCCTCCATAGACGGGGGATCAGCCCGACGCAAGGCCGCTACCTACACAAGCACAGAAAAAACACGAACATCCATGCCTTTAGTGGGATTCGAACCCAATCCCAGCGTTCGAGCAGGCGAAGATATTTTAGGCCCTAGACCGCGCGGTCACTGTGAAAGGCAGATCAGGCTACATAACCTCAAAATTTTACACAGGACCGTAAAACATCGGTACGAACAAGTATATATAATTTAACTGTGTCAAGGGTAATTTCGGATTAAAAGATTTCGATTGGGTGATTAAGTAACTAACGTGCTGCAGGCACCCCGATCGGTCGGTACGGCCCCAGGTTTCACGCGCGATCTGGCCGCACTCACGGGTGCATTGTGGCGTGTGCGTGCGTGCGATGCAATAATTCATCCCCTGGCAGTTTATACCTCGCCGCACCGGACGCGGATATATGATAAACGCTACTGGATCCAAGTGGGACGGATTATATAAGCCCTCTCCAAACAGAACTGGGCGGTCCGATCCATATTACTGTTCTACGAACCTTCGAGTACACTCACAGAACTTCATAAAACATGGCGACTTTAAGATAACATAATGATCGACAGACAAATTGTAGACAAGACGAACTCCATGGCACAAAATCCTTTTTTATAAGCTGACAGTTGCTCAGCTTCTTAAATACTCCATTTCACTAACCACGAAGGCTCATTAGCATATTCATAAAATCCGCTAATTAGCTCTATTCAGTTCAATATAGGTCACCTGTCCTCGCATTCTATTTTTGAAAGTTTCGTGTTAACACTCTACCCTTAACGTGTTGAGTTTCCCAAGCGGTTTCTTTCCTTCACGTTTCACAACTAAAACTTATTGTCCCCAGGCGTACTACATAGCCAACCCATTCCACTCTCCTTTATTTGATAACCCTGAAAAGTACAAGCTATGATGTCAATCATGACGGTAGGTTCTCTAGCCTCATACTACATCCACATCTTCTCCACACTTTGGTCCCAAAACTCCCTCAGTCTAGAAATTTCCCCATTTCTTTTATTGCTAGTGGGGTGGGACTAAGTCCCTTGTATTGCGGCCACTTTTGGCCTATTATACCAACCCCAGATGATAGGCGAGGGTGATTGTGGAGCAATTGGTAGAATGAAGATTGGCAGGGGAACCGCAGTACTCGGAGAAAACCTGCCCCAGCGCCACTTTGTCCACCACAAATCCCAATTGACCAGACCCCGGGATCGAACCCGGGCCGCCGCGGTGAGAAGCCAGCGATTAACCGCTTGAGCCATGGCGCGGCCAAGTTCCCCATAGCGTTCCGTGAACCTCTTAGAGACAGCAGAAGGCGTTTGGAGGAAATTATTTAATGACGAACTTCGTGGTCTAGTCTGTTAGAACGAGTACGTCAAGGAGGCTGAGTGTGACAAACTACGCATGTAGCACGCGACAGGATGAATGAAATGCAAACAGCAGTTGCTTGCAATGGCTCTTGGATGGTGGCTAGGTCAGACAGCGGAAGACCATTCATCGGGACCACAAGTGTCTACTAGCAGGCCTGTTACTGACACATATGTCAGAGACGTGTAGGCTGCACTGAAATGACCCAAGGTACGGAACAACTATGGTATTTAAGGGCGACGTTGATGAATTTAGAGTTTGCTTGAGAATATTCATAACCTTCAGTTCTTTTGGCAAAACTGCAACTTGGTCACTAAGTTAATTGAGTGTATTGAGTTGGACCGCCTCTGTGGTCTAGTGGTAAGGGTATCTGGCTACAAATTCCGAGGTCCGGGTTCGGTTCCCGGCGCTACCAAATTTTCTGAGACGTAGTGGGTCTGTAACGAGATTCACTCAGCCTCGTGAGGATAATTGAGGAGCTATTTCAAGGAAATAGCGACTCCGGTCTAGAAAACCGAAATTAAAGAGCCGTGGGGATCCGTTGCGCTGACCATGCGACACCCTCTATCCGCTAAAGTTAACACTAACTTCGCCGACAAGTGGCAGTCGCTCGGTCGGTATAGTTCGCTTGTGGACTAAAACCACGGAGTTTGTTTTGTTGAGCGTATTAAGTTCTTCTATGTTTCGTATTTGACTCTCTGGCATTTTTCTCATCAGAACTGACCCGAAAACATGGATCTCAGAAACAGTTTGTAGGACTCCTTTGACGGTTGATCAGCTCTGTCGCAATGATAACACAAACACAATAAACTTAGGCAGATATCCATGCCTCGAGTGAAATTCGAACCCATATCCCAGTGTTTGAGCGGGCTAAACATTTTATGGCCTAGACCGAATGACCACTGTGATCAGCGTGTATTAACTTAATAATTGGCGAAGAAATACATGGTGACAGGTTATAAGATATTTTTACATTTGATTTCCTAGTTTGGTTGAGAACAATGTAATAATTCATAGAGAAGATGGGCTTGGCGTCGAGAGAAACAGGCCCTGTGCAGCGCACACTAAGCTGCTCTTCTCTGTGCATAAGGGCGACTGTTCACTCCAGTTATGAAAACTTTGTGATTAATGGAACCCGAAGTCTTTCTTTGTAATTGAGACGTTACACCACCCCGAAGGATTGCTCTAATTCAATGATCCTTTTGGCACCCAACTTGTCTTTTAGCTCTGCCCCTCGTCCTTGTTCCTATTTAAGCGAAACTGCTGCTTGCGTGCCTATTTACCTTACGTTTAAACATTTAAATTTATACTTTTAACTGCAAATTGCTTTGTTAACTTTCTGGAACTATGCTACAAGCCGGAAGGTCGCGGGTTCAAGTCCCGGTGAGGTCATTTGATTTTTTTTCAATTGACCTAATCCTTCCAGCCGTATTATGGCCCTGGGGTCGGCTCAGTCTCTAACAGAAATGGGTACCATGAATATTCTTGGGGGTAAAGAGCGGCCGGCGCGTAAGGCTGACAACCTTGCCGCCATCTATGAGCCGAATGTCTAGAAAATGTGGGAAACTCTACATCCCACAACCCTATGGGCCCTCATGGCCTGTTACAAGGATACCTTTACTTACTTTACTTTTTTGTTAACTTTCTAATATATATCTACTAGGCCGCTTATTTACTGTAGATTATTGGTATCAAGGGCCGTTCCATAGGTCAGGCTAGTTTCTTATCGCGGAGGACCAGGTTCAGTCCCATTATTTCTCATGTTGGATTTGTGCATGCCAAACTGGTGGTGAGGAACGTAAAATTATCCTTGTTCTTACTTAGTTAAGCACCACACTATGAAGACGTATGGGGAAGTGGAGGTGCAAGTTTGTCGTTCTTGACCTCGGTACTGGGTTGAGGTGAATGGCCAGCTTCACGCCCCGGCCGCTTTCCTCCCAGGGAAATAGCCACCGGTACTCACTGGACAAGAGGCTATTCATCAAGTATTTTCTTCTTATTGTAATCATTGTAACGAAATTGGGAACTCAACCATCACCGTACATGAGGTGTGGCAGCATATTAGCATAACCGCGGTCCTCTGATGGGGCGCTACTCCTGACCAAGCACTTAGCTGGATCCAGGACTGCTGCCGAATACATTTACTCCTCTGGATATATAAATTAGATATAGTTCTCTTGGCAACCGGAATGTGTACGCTGTACAAGCAAACACAAACAAATTCCGAGACTTTAGTCTGCAAGCCGATCGAGCAACCGCCGATTGTCGGCGAAGTTAGGTCCAACTATTGCGGATAGAGGGTGTCGCGTGGTCAGCGCAACGGATTCCCACAGCCGTTAATCTCGGTTTTCTAGAATGGAGCCGCTACTTTTCCATTCAAGTAGCTCCTCAGTTATCCTCACGAGGCTGAGTGGATCCCGTTCAAGACCCAATATTTCTCACAACATCTTACAGTGTCGTGAATCGGTCCCGGGGCCTAGGGATCTGTAGCCAGGAACTCTGACCACTAGACCACAGAGGCAGTCGTGTATGCTGTGCTTGTAAACAAAACACTGGCGACAGGAGACAGCATGTTCCATTCCAATTGAGTTACAGGCCAGGAAAGCATTTTCTTCACACTTTGCACACGATGCCTCTCGGAAGAGGGACGCGCTAAGATACGGAGGATATTGCAGAATTGGTGCGTTGTGAACTACACTCTTAACTCGCCTTACTGCCTGCCTCTCCTCTATTTAAATTCACTCCCTCGACATTCCGAATAAAGTAAAATTACAGTTCATCTTCCCCCGTATCGTAACATCAAGATAGTACATAATTAATGATAAATTATTTACTTATGCAAATTTTTAAGAGCCGTAATTCCTATCTGGTACCGCGGTCAAGAATGGGGAGCTATACATCCATTCCCCAATATTTCATGGCGTGGTGCTTAATTAATTAATCACAGGGACTTTACCCTTTTATTTATTTTTTTTTCCTTGGCACTACAGCCCCAGTGGGCCTAGGCCTACCTCCATGAACTCCGTTCACTTCGGTTTTTCTAGATCTTGCACGTTCGGTAGGACTCCTTGGGCGGGTGATCAGCTCGTCGCAAGGCCTCTACCTGTATATAAACACAGAAAAACGTACACACACAAATTAACATCCATGCCCTGAGTGGGATTCGAACCCACGATCCCGGTTTCTAAGCGAGCGAAGACAGTACATGCCTTAGACCGCTCGGCTACCGTGACCGGCACCCTTTTATTTACTTCTTAAAATTATTCATTACATCAGCGGTAATCACTACAAGCTTCAGATAAAATTGTTCCACAACTTAGAATTCAGCATATGTTTAATAGGCCTATAGGAATATTCATTCAATAATCATGAAGTATTTGTCAGTTAGTGTCATGTTGAGGCGATACGCAACTGCTCACTCTTCGTAAATCTATCGTGCGATTATGGCTAAACAGAGTGACTCTGAAAGGATGAAGCTACCTGAAATTTTCCCATTAAACTTTCTACAGAGAAATCACAGTTGTCGAACAGAGAACCCAGCAGACCTCCTATGAAATGGAAAGAAATAACAGGAACTATGTAAGAATATGAACTTTGGAATGTCAGTGATAGTAAACGGTTGCAGAAAGAACAACATGTCCCATTTCTGTTCCTTCTTCTCCAACGCCTTCAATCCTCCTCCTTTCCTTAGAGCGAGAGACCGAGTTATACATCCATACAAAGAACGTGTGAAATTACAAATGTTATATTTCAAAGAATGTTGTTGTGAGTATTGTCAACCGATCAGCCACTTAAGAACAAGGAAACCGGATGGTACATCGTCATAAATTCACCATGGAGATCAGAAAGGATGTGCAGTTTATTAATAAGTGTATCAGGATTTGTAATCATTTTAATCACACATCCTCAATTCTTCTTACTTTTTTTTTTTGGCACTACAGCCCCAATGGGCCTAGGCCTACCTCCATAAACTTCTCCGTTCACTTCGGTTTTTCTAGATCTCAGACATTCAGTAGGACTTCTTGGGCGGGTGATCAGCTCGTCGCAAGGCCTCTACCTGTACACAAACACAGCAAAACGCACACATACAAACTAAACATCCATGCCCTGAGTAGGATTCGAACCAACGATCCCGGTTTCCAAGCGAGCGAAGACAGTACATGCCTTAGACAGCTCGGCTACCGTGACCGGCTCAATTATTCTTATAGACTCATAAATTCTTAATTAATTTGTTCGGTGGTGAACTCAGCGGTAACACTCCCCAGACGCTCATTATAGCATATTACCACACACGCAACGCATGTGCATTGATGGACTGCGTTATATGAATGTAAATGAGCAAATCTGTACGTAGAAATTTCGTTCTGTAGGTTCAGAAGCAACGCACTGACATCAAATAACTTATGCAGCTAATCCCATCCATCCTGAGGCAAGTCGCGCTGTGGTCACGTGCCAAAAAAAAATGGCGGCACACTGCGTTCGTACGCACTGGAATGTTCATGCTGTTTACAATAGTACCCGCCAGGTTGTACCCTGTCGCAGTCACGCCCATCGGTACTACGGGATACGTGAGTCGATATGAAGAGGAAGTAACCAGGTAATAGCAACAAGCATGTCAATGCTCTCACAAATGAGCTGTAATTTGACGTATAAAATCTTCGCGTCAGGCGCAACGTCAAAGTGTGACAGGTTAAAATTAATATCAAGTACAATGAAAACACGCATTAAATAATTACCTCGCTAAGCATAACATTATATTCCTCGAATATTCTGTCACAGTGTAAATTAAAAGTCATGTTACATGACTGGATCATGACTTGTGTCTGTGTGACCGGACATTGTGGTGTTTGTGAATTGATATTAACATGGCGTGGTTGCATTTATTTCGACGACAAATATTTGTTGACGGGATCGAAATGTACCCTACTCAGAGAGAAAAAAATGTTAGCGTATTTTTCAAAACTGTCAAGAAACAGAACTACGGATGGGGTCTAGGTGTAGAAGGGCCGTGTAAAGTCCAAAATGACGTCATGGGGAATAAGTTCCTAACCCAAAAAGAGAATAATTTCAAGCAAGAAATTAATTCAATCTACTGAGTTTGGTAAAAGTACAGAATTAGGCCTCTAAAGAAATGAAAATTACCTGATATATTCCAATAAAATTTAATTATAATAGAACTTAAACTGAATTGAAAATAAAAATTGTCATCGAATTTATTAATTTATTTCGAAGTCAGATAACTACAGTCCACTTTTTGTGACAATTTCAAAAATTCATAAACGTTAACACAAGTGGTATACTATCAGACATGCAAGGCACCGACACCGAAGCTATAAAAATGGGCTCGGTCTCGTGATGCTCCTTGAACCACTGTTGCATGGAACTATGAAGTGTTTGCAATTCCACCGCGAACCATGTGTAGTGGGTGAGTACGTGAGTAGGCAGGCAGCCATACAGCAAGGAGCGTGTTGCTAGGTTACAAATAGTCATTACGACATTGCTCCTGGTTGAGGACACGACGTGTATACGGAACACGGCAGTATACTCTCCGATGAAACACGGTATGTTCAGAGCTACAACACTGTTCCTTCCATCATCACATTAAGAATCTTCGCATTTCCGATTGAGAATTAGACCTGAATTCTGTAGACAGCTTTTCTGCTCATGTAATAAACACCGTTCGTTTAAATGACAAGTCTCTGTATCTTGTGCCCTTTTTTATAATACGCGATAAGGCGTGGGTGGAGCTGAACATAAAGTCACCGCTGAAATTGCGTTTTTGGGGTTACACTGTCACTTCCAAGGGGTACTGGGTAGCGTAGTTAGTTGAGGCACCATACTATAAGCCGGAAGGTCGTGGGATCGAATCCATATGAGATGGGGTTTTCAATTTACCTAATCCTTCCAGCCGCACTATGGCCCTGGGGGTTGACTCAGCCTCTAACAGAAATGAGTACCAGGAATATTTATGGGGTTAAAGGGCAGTCGGCGCGTAAGGCTGACAACCTTACCGTCATCTGTGAGCCGATTATGCAGAAAATGTGGGAGCCTCGAAGTCTCACAAGCTTATGGGCCTCCCTGGCCTGTTACAGGGATACCTTTACTTACTTAGTTACTTAAGCGGCCTCCATAGTCTAGGGGTAACGTTCCCACCTCATGACTCATGGAACGCTGGTTCAAACCCGGCGGAGGTCGTGGAATTTCTAAGGGCGGAAAAATTCAGAGAACAAGTCCTCCGGGAGGGACTTTAAGCCGTGGGTCCCGTGTCGTAGATTTACGGCACGTAAAAGATCCTCATGTCTCTAGGAGACCTCTGAGCAAAAGTAGGCAAAAAGTTTCCCGCACAAGTAGTTTCCAATGCCTCCGGTAGATGGGCAAGTTATCGGGTACCAATGCCAGTAGAGGGCCGACCTCGCTGGCAGAAAGGGTCAGGCTGTCACAGAGTTAACGCTCTACACTTGTATCTGGACGGTGTTCAGTTCAAATCTCGGCCGGAACTGTCCGAGTTCTTTAATTTTCCTCAGTCTCTCCAGGAAGTTGACGGAAGAGTACCTGGTACCTCGTTTATCCTCTCGAGTTTATCATCCATCCGCCCACCACATAGCCCACAGAAGCAAGAAAATTTCAGACACGCTAGTTTAATCCGAGTAACGGTAGCATTTTCATATCAGAGTTTTCTCACTATTCGGCTTCTGAGATGCCTTCATATTTGTGAACGTAAATTCAAGTTCCATGGAACTGAGTCCATGTAGAGAAGTCACCAGTTGCTCAGTTACTCAAGAATTTCTCAACATTTTATTGAAATCAAAGGATCATTTCCGTGTTCACAAGGGCCCGCCGCTGGTCCGTGTCCTGAGCCAGATCAATCAAGTCAATACCACCCCCATCTTATTTCCTTAAGATATATTTTAATATTATATTTGTACTTACATTAATAATTTTCTATTATTAATACAAAGTGATGTCATAAGCCTCAGAAACTGGGGGGATACACACATACACAGCAAGGTAATCTCATAAGCCTTTTCAACGTGTTCATGAACGTACGAATGCTTCGGCCCTTTCTCGTGCCTTCATTTGTTTATAACAAGCAGGCGCACCCAGCGACAGCGCCCCAGTCACAGAGGCACGATGCTATCACGTGCTGCATTCCCACGGGTTAGGAATATTAACACATCGCGCATGTCACTGACGTTGCTTCAAGCTATCATAACTGTTACACATTTCGCATAATAAACATTTGAAACCAATTTCATTCATAGGCACGGAATATCTCTGAAAATCGTTGTCGTCTAGGAGATGAGCCCGTGCAATCTGGCAGACGCCTGCCGGCGTTTCGTAGGAACGTCCTCTCTCTCCATTGTAGAAGAGAAAGTGGAGGGTAAAAAGCGTGATACTCATATAAGGGGAGAGAGAAGCTGGGCGTGAGCGAACCAATAGGAGCAAGAAGAACGGTGAAAGGATATTCGGCCTTTGTAAGGGCCGTTTAGAGAAACTGGGAAGAAAAATGGCTTCAGTGTACTACTGATTTGTGGAAGGAAGTCGGAAAAGAAGAAATAAGATTAGTGACCCTTATACGGCTCATTCCAATGGCATAAGGGCTGCGAGAACAGGCAAAATAGTAACTAATGGAGGCAGTACACTCCTCCGAAATACTCAAAATCTACCAGACGACATGGCATCGCATTCCAGAAGGTGGTGACCTTCATAATCACCTCAGAGAGAACATCAAATGTTCCGTAAATCATTCTCTTCCTGCTGGATAGAGCAGTCTACTTCACGTCCCAACTGCACCCAAAATGTTTGCGACTGTAACGCCTATAGGTGAGCCACGATAGCCCAGTCGGTATAGCGAAGGGCAATGGGCTGGACGGTCAAGGTTAGATTCCCGGCAGAGGCAAGAGGATTTTTCAGTTCTACAGGGTACAAACGGGCTCTGGGGCCCATTCAGCTTCCTATACAACTGCTACTGGAGGCTCTTTCCCCAAGAAGAAAAAAGCGGCCGGGGTCAAGAATGGTGGAGCTACACTTGCACTCCCCCACACTTCTTCATGTTGTATAGATTAATTAATTAAGCACAGGGATACTTCTATCTTTAACTTTTACAAAGGAAGGGACAAAGAAATAAGCGGTAGTGTTCTGAAGGGACTGAAGAGATACACGACCAATGATCGCTGGCCTCAGGAATGGGATTTGAACCCTGAACCTCCCGAATAAGCCAAAACCATCTTTGATATTTCGTTGGTAGAAATCTCAGTACATTATGAGACTTGGCATTTGAGAATGCGAAGCCTTTATTGGCGTTCAGGGCACAGGCTACGGCTGATATAAACAGCGTTCACTTAAGCCACTGCTGCTAGTAGCTGTTGACGGGCAGACGTCAAAGTCGGCATTGTTCGCGACATCTCACGACGACCTGTACAAGTAGCAGCACGTGACCCGGTTAACGTCGCCATCACAACGTGAAATTATAGACGAGATTCTGCCATATGTCTGTTCTTTCCGCCCCAACGAACCAAGCCCGAGTTCATAACAACGCGTGGGTTTCGGTGAGTGCGCTGTCCGTAAGCTTCCAACGCCTTGTTCCCAGAGCAGTCAACAGTTATGCATGAGGCAGTTGTCACACAGAATCTGGGATATGATTTGCACTGAGGTTTCAGAGGAACCTACTGTCTCCAGCTTCAGGGACGAAAATGTTCGAAGTGCGTTCCTCTGAAACATTGGTGAGTTTCTGCCGGATTATAAGACGGTATATCCCAGAATACGGTATTCTCCATTGTCGCCGCTTCGGGAACCTCAAACCCAACAACGACGCACATACATTTGCGGGTCTCTTAACAAAGCTAATGCTAACTCAGACCATGGAGTGTCAGATCATTGGATAGTAAAGGTATTTTTATTGCTAGTGGGGTGGGAATAAGTCCCTTGTACTGCGGCCACTTCTGGCCTATTGTACCAGCCCAAGATGATAGGTGAGGGAGAAAACCTGCCCCAGCGCCACTTTGTCCACCACAAATCCCACTTGACTAGACCCGGGATCGAACCTGGGCCGCCGCGGTGAGAAGGCAGCGACTAACCGCTTAAGCTATGGCGCGGCCTTCTGTGTGTATATCTCCGCGTATCCCCTCTAACTCCTTAAAGCCTTCTTTCGTTGCTAGGCAATGGATCGGTAGACACGTTCCCGTGGCAACAAATACACACGCCGGACGTATCGTTTTATATCCGGTCCGTGCCATATCAAGGAAAAGTAGGCGATTATTTCTTTCCAAAACTTCTTGTTTATTTAATTAAGACGATCTGACAACTGAGATGAAGGTGAAAGGTAAAGCTATCCTTTTAACAACTCGTGGAAGTCCACAGGTTTGTGAGACATCGAGGTTCCCTCATTTTCTCTATACAATCGGCTCACAGACGGCGGTGAGTTTGTCAGCCTTACGCGCCGGCCGCCATTTACCGTCAGGAAGATTCCTGGTACTCATTTCTGTTAGAGGTTGAGTCAACCGCAGGGCCATAGTGCAGCTGAAATGATTATGATAATTGAAAAATCCAACGACCTCATCGGGACTCGAACTCATGACCTTCCGGCGTGTAGCGAGATATGCATTTTAAAACACGCGCACTGTGCAAATGACCCAGAGATCACAGTGTCCCTGAGGCTGCTACTATTACTTATTAGAAACATTATTATAATTAACGTTTCACTTGTATTTATCGCATTAAGAGACAAATTTCCGCCACGAGTGAGCCTGCACAACTACAACTGCAACGAGAAGATCTAAATATACTCGTCAGAGGCCCTACAGGAGAGCCGGGATCGTCAATGATGAACGACGCGGGGCGCTGTTTCGACTTTCTGCAAGTAGCAACATCAGCTTGACGCCTTGTTCTGCGAGAAGTTAAGATGGAGCACGGAGCGCTCCCCACGGAACCAAACAGTGCAGTTTCTGTTTAGCGATGGTCCTGACATCTGTGATAGATGGGAGGAGAGATGAATTATGAAGCACGTTATCTCGTGATTGATGCGAGAATCTGAAAGGTCTGGGGATTGAACTCCGGATAGGGACAGAGGGGCACAAGCCTGTGTAGTTATTTCCTAAAAGTAAATGCGCCATGACATCAAATTGCACGATGAGCTTCATCTCTCATCGAGTTAGAAGCCTCGCCTTTATTAACGGAGTGGGAAGCGAAAGGTTTCGCTTTCTGTCCTCGGAATTCGGCTGAGAGATAGAAGAAAAACATTCATATCATAAACGAATAAGAACCAAACAGGACCGTTCTCGGAACACGTCAGACAAATGGTGTTACGACCGTTCATGTCACAGACATTCGTAAAATACGTATCAATATGTCGGCCAACATTTTGACAGCAAGGCGGTGATTCATGGATAGTTCTGGGTACAGATTCAAGATGCCCGAAAATTTCGTGAAATATAGGCAAATAAAATCATTACCTCTTTCTTGACGCAAAGTAGTAATCACCAGATACTGAATTAATGAAGTCACAGTGGCCGCGCGGTCCAAGGCATGAACCGTCTTTGTCTGCTCGAACACTGGGGTCGTGGGTTCGAATCCAACTCGAGACATGGATGTCTGTGTGCGTCTGTTCCGTGTTTATGTTGTTCTGTGTGTAGGGAGCGGCCTTGCGACGGGCTGATCCCCATCCAAGGAGTCCTACCGTCTGTTTATAAATTAAGAAACTGAAAAAGCGGCTAAGGTCCGCAAAGGTTTTAGAGCCATTGACAGATAGACAGACAGACAGACAAGAGAGATGGACGGATGGATGGATGGATAGATAGATAGATAGATAGATAGATAGGTGAATTACAGTGTGGCCTGTTACTTCTGACAACAAATCAGATCACAGCGGAAACTGACAGTATCTACAGTTATCCTGTAACATCTATGAGGATTAATAGTTTCAATGTGAAATCACGCTTTAATTACTTTTTCTTAGCAATTGACAGAATGGTTTACATAGAAACCGCCTTCAGTCAGATGTATGGTATATTATCCAATATTTGTTTGAAATTCGCACGAAAGTGCAATGTAAATGTACGCAAAATTATGAAACAAAGCTTAATTTCCTAAATGAATTTATGGTACAACGGTTTAAAATTTAACTCTGTTGGTTTGAAACTTTCAGTCATGTCTGTTACAGCCTTCATCTAGCTCTCTAATTAGCTCCATGACAAGACTCGTGAGAGCCTAATTTTTGATCAGTTACTCAAGAAATTCCCCCGTTTGTATGGAACCAGAAAGTTGGTTGCCATGTTCACAAGATTTACTGCTTTGGCTTCATGAGGCACCGCACTTTATATTCACACAGGCCATGTTCGGAAATGATCGTGTGTTTACTGCTGAAATAAGGTGTCATATTTTGTGAACAAGTGTTTCAGAGTTGAAACTGTCCTATTGATTTTAATTCGTCCAGAATACTCCGTTCGTAAAGGTGTGTTTTGTAAAACTGGAAGGATTTTGATGCAATTTGCTTTGAAGTTTAGGCCTGATCTCTAAAATTTGTCATATTTAACGTATGTTTTACGTGAGGGAATAAAGAAATTTTGAATATTTTCCACTGAATACAGGCTACAAATATGGAATTATACGCCAGTAAAGTTGTGGTCGTTAGTATGGTGAACATTGTGTTTCTGCATTTGTTGATTTTATGTAGGCCAACAGGGGGCGCGCTTTCATGTAACACGCCGTGCATTTCGTCATTATATTCCGTGTTAATACAGATAAAGGCCGAATGATAACTACCAACAGAAAATTATTTTAATGAGCCTTATTGGTCTGTAGATAATTTAACGAATCCATTTCATCTAGATATTTAGGGACCATATCCTATTTCAAAGTACTATCCAAACATTCGTTTGGTGTGAGCAAATCTCTGTCCAGGTGGATATAACCCCGGCCGAGATTCGAATCTCGTTAACTACCATAGTCACGGCTAAGGAAACCGAGTTGTCTTGTATAAGCCGATGATCTCTCAAACTGATAGTAACATTATATTTCAGCATCCTACTCCATTAGATGTGCAGTTGATATAGTATAAGCACGCAATGCAGCCTTTTAAATGCATTACCTCGTATATTATTGGTTAAACACAATTTAGTATATGTTTCATATACCGTATTACGCATGTATAGGCCGCACATTTTTTGCCAAAAATTCAAGAGGAAAACTGGGGTGCGGCTTTTATTCGAAATATTCGAAATCACACTTCATTTAAAAAAAATTATATTCGGAATATTTCGGAATAATTTCTACTCTTGAAATAATATTCCAAGAAAATTATTTTTTCTATAATTTCTGTCTGAAAATTGTGCTGCGGCCTATACACGCACGCGGCCTATACATGCGTAAATACGGTATATTTTAAAGTATTTTTCGGCCGTATGAGGCAATAGTCAAAGTGTATCAGCTAAATGTGCTGCATACGAGTATAACACACACAACAATAACAGGCACATAGCATGGAATATATAAAACGTACAATACATCAATTTAAATTACATCATTATTTTCGCCAGAAACGATATTTCTCTTTCAAAACTAAAAAAAAAAAAAAAATTACATTTTATTTCTTACGTATAATGAACCGATACTGTACTATGTAGCGATGTGACGAACATACGTGTACATACCTGATGGTGGCGTCATGAGGCCAAAACATTCTATAAAATACACAAATATGAAAGATGAATTAATAGGTGTTTACCTGACAATCTTCGAAGTACTCAATTTACGTATCTATTGAAACCGACATAACGCAGTCGGTATAGCGACTGGCTAAGGGCTCGACGGCCAAGAGATCGGAGTTCGAGTCCTAGTATGGTCAAGAATTCTCTCTTCTCCACGTCGTCCAGTCTGACTCTGGGGTCCACCCAACCTCCTAGCCAATGGTACCGGGGGATCTTTCCCCGGAGGTAAAGCAGCAAGGACGTGAAGCTGACCACTCACCTCCGGCTAGTGCCGAGGTCAGGAAAATGTGGATCTATACATCCACTCCCATACGCCTTCATGGTGTAGTGCTTAATTAGTTAAGCACAAGGAAAAATTTACCTTGCATTACGTATATATATCAAGGGAACAGACAGGCAAGATGTACCACAAACTGGAGCGATGTAACACGCTGGGAGGTGTAAGCACATGGGGCAGAGAAAATGAGACAATGGGTGTGAGAAATTAATGATGACACTCAGAGACATCTAATGGGTCCATGACATTACGTTTAATTTGATTTCGGTTAAAACAGACCACTTGGCTGAACGCTGTTCTCGTTAGCTTCAGCTACGTGAACGTTTAGAAGTTAGCTCTGTTCATACATACAAGTTACCTTTGCTCTTACGTAACATAAAGGGAACAGAAATTTGTGCGTGTCCGGTTGGTTCGTCTCGCAACGCTGCTTGCGAAATGAGCTGGAAATAATAAAAGTCTGGCGCGCGGATGTATGTTTGTGTGTTTTGTTAGGGGGGGGGGGGGGTTATTTAAGGAAGTGCCCCAGTCGGACGCTATTTGTGTCTGTAACATATTGGCGAACCTTCGAAATTTCAACTGCAGATCTACGAAATCCCTCACCGTATTCACAATCATGCATTTGGCCCAGTCTGCTCTACACTGCACTGTGCGACAGATAATTGGTTTCCCTGAAGACTGCAAGCAGCGTATGTGGGTACTAGTTTGCTACTGACATCTGTTGGATGCATGATTTAACTAACATACACAGCGAGTCTACCCCGAAGGCAATGATTGATTAAGGTTAATTAACACCTCTCCCCCCAGGCTGTAGTCCCTATATCATCGAATGAGATGTGAAGGCAACAGAAAACGATAATGTCTTTAAAAACTAGAAATAGGCGATTTTAGCCTATTTAGAGATATGTCACATTCGCCTAGATGGGCTGAAGAATACCACGAAAAATTCCAGTCGGTAAATCCTGGATGCGATATTAGTTCTTCCCGAAAATTATTCTGGGGTGTTACTGTTGCTAGGTAACAGCAGAGATTCGATTTCTGGCACAGCTGTGACCGCGAGAACAACCCAGATAGAGGGAGTGATGATTGATCGCAGAGACGTGAATTTCTTCCTGTGCCCAAGCCACCGAGACAAAGAACATTGGTTCTCAAACTTCTTGAGTCCACAGTCCCTCCAGCAAACACAATGAACACTCACGGACCCCTCGACCCTCCACATGTTCGACTCATCCGTTCTCAATTTCCAGTCTAAATGTTTCTTATGCTATTATTGCAGATATACGTATTTTGTAAAATGAGTGACGATAGACGGGGTTCGTATTGGTGAATAGAATTAATGACCATTTATGCACACGACTCGGAACTACTAACACTTACAAAGCTATCGCTGATTTCCACACTACAAATCTTCTCAGTCTGCTTTCTCTAGTCGTTTCCTGGTAACGTATCTTAACAATTGAGATTATTCAGCTTCTGTGGCAACGCCGTTGCCGGCTGGTTAACGCTCCACAACTGAATTGTCACCTTAATTATAGCGCAATCTCTTCTAAGCCTCCCTTGCAGAACTCAACTGACTCATTGCTCCAAATGTCCTGGTTATAACTTCTTGGCACGGACCATGTAGAAAACACCGTTCTTCTATTGTCAGAGTCAGAGTCGCTTTACGACTGGCAGTTTACCGCCGATCAGTTCGTCTTGGCGGTAAGCCCCTTGAGACTCACGGCCAGTAATTCTATTTTCCAACTGAACATTTGCGGTTATAGTTCTTGTGTATAATCCTCTCTGATGAGACGATAAGTCTGTCGTCTAAAATTTCTGCTGGTCCTCGTCAGCGCAGTCATTCTCAGGTCAGAGTCCCACGGACTCATGACCACGCTTTTATACTGACTGCGTAGAAAACACCGTCCATTGTCTTACTCCAATCGTTTCCGTGGGAACTCGTTTGTCTGCGAAGGCGTTACTTAGCAACGGCTGCGTATACTTGTTTATTAAGAATCTGGTGCCCAGCAGCAGATGTTCCTCTGTTTATTTCTAGGTCGTTACTCGGTAACGGACCTAGACGCTACAATACAGATGCTATGGCGATACAGTGTGACTCCCGAAAAATTGAACGGCGAGTTACTGGTTTCCCACAGCAGTGGGTACTCACTACATCTGGAGCTAGCGAGCATGCACTTGCCATGGTGCTGTCCGTTGCCATACTATACCGCCATGACCCCGATATCAGAGCCACGTTCGTGATATCAACGCGAAAGACCACCACACATTTTCACTGTTCTCACGAACTTGGTTCGCAGTAATGAATTGGACTATACAAAGCACACCTTACCCCAATACAACAGACGTCAGCCACTTCATTTTTTACCAGACGTACTGGTGTAGTGATTAGCGAACTTGATTTGTATTAGGTTCGAAATCCGACGCGTGTTCCAGCAATTTTGGCTGGGTTTTGTGGCTTTACTCAAGCTTCTCAGGTAAATGTTGGGATACTAAGGTCTTGTTCTTCTAATCCCTTTGAAATGCATCATTTATACAGTCAGTCTATCACCTGACGTATTTTGTAAGAGTCACAAATACAGAAACAGCCAGTATTTTCTCCATTCCGTCCGTCATTTGCAGTTGATACAGAGAGAACAACCTTCGAATCCGGTTGAGGTTTCTAAGTGTCATTCTCTTGGAACTGATCCCACAAAGTGACATCTTTATGTGTGCAACACCAAGGCAGAAGGAGAACATTCTCGCAGAAGGCGACAGAAATCGATGAAGTGACTTTTCCGGTTCATTAGTTCCGGCGGGAGAAGTACTTCCGTCCAACAATTAGGGGACGCACCTCTCTGTGATAAAACTCGAAGCTTCTTCTCCCACGGTCCTGTTCAGAAGCGTGTCGCCCTGAGGCGCACAGCACTCCCACGCTTGCGATCCGAAGGATTTCTGAAACTGGGACTAAGTAACCAGCCCTTAATTTACAAAGAATGCCCACAATGCTCGACAATCACAGTGGTTCATATGCTCTTCTTTATGGAATAACATTTCTCAAAGACCAAAGAAATGTCTGATACTCGTAAAGTAAAGCTGGGTATAGCAANAAAGCAAGTGTCACGTAACTTTGAACAAGGCCAAGAGTAACCTTGAAGGCGCACAGTTGTTTGCACAACTGGCCGCCTGTCACTTCTCACACCCTCGAACCAATCCCCTTGTCTCAAATTTTTCTTCTGCGCATTCAAGGTTACTCTTGGCTTTGTTCGAAGTTACGTGACACTTGTTATAATATCGGCGTACAGATGCAGAGGCCTTCATATTACCTTATGCTATAATTGTCAGAACTTTCTTGGGATCTGGGTCGCCAAGTGCAAAGATTCACGGCTACAATCAGTAGTCTGTAGCAGGAATGATATGTCGCTTTAGAAGTAGGAACTATACGGGGAAAATTTGCCGAATATTAAGCAAGTCTAACTCCATTACAAATGATATGGGCGAAGTTTAATAAGCTTTGTGCAAAAGGGAGCAGGTATTAAAAATAACAAGGCTTTTATAATTCAACAAAATTGGAAACTAATAACTAGAATAAAGAGAGGACCACTATGTATAAAATAAAATAAACCTTCAACCCTTTAAATATCAGTGGTTACTATACGTACCACCTGCTTTAATATACTACAACTCTTCAGTTTACCCTGATAGTGTATTTGTCTGTTTCGTATGGTTCTCACATTAAACAGAAAATTTTTCCTTTGACAGCATTAATCAGTTGGTCTTTGTAGGGAAGATATAATAGTTTCATGTGAGGTACGAACTCAATTTATATATATTGTTTAGAACAAATTCTACCGCGGTAAATGACAGACCCGTTCTGTTGTGAGAGAGGATGTCCCACATCGACAAAACCGCGACTATAAAAAATCTGCTTGGGCCCCAGGTGGGGCTTGACACCAAGACTGACTGGCCGATTGAACATCAGTCGTAATGTGACTTTAACTTCAGTCTTTAAAGGATTAAAGACTCCAGAAAACGTCTGAAATAAGAATAAGATAAATTGACCTCTGAAGGACCATACAAACTTACTCGTAATAGCGCACGTGAGAGAATCCAAACTTAATAAATATTCTTGAACTCGAAGGAATAAGAATGTATGGTACACAGTCAGTAAAGTCAGTGGATCCAGACCCTTAAATAGATATTCTATTATGGGTGTGGTATGCACCGGTGATAACACAATGAAACAGAATTTGATAAAACTTCACACAGAAAATTCTTCGTTTAAAGGAGAACTAATTGTAATAAAACCTGGCTTTGAAATATCTGGACAGATCATATCGTAACCATCATGTTTTCTTCACACGCTCTTCAGCGTTTAGACAATTTATAAGGAAATATAAAAGAATATCAATAAACTGCATAAAAATAGCTCTACTACAATTACAAAAGACAAGTCCGTCCAATGTGACTATTTCAGTTTTCTCACTTAATGATTCACTAGATGAATCACTTGATGATTCAAGTGAGAAAACTGAAATAGTCACATTGGACGGACTTGTCTTTTGTAATTGTAACTGTTAGTGTGACGGACCAAAATGAAACAAATCAAATAGCTCTACTACTTTACAAAGAATACCCTTACACATTGTCTTACTGAAACAGAAGAAAAACAAGCTGAGAGAACAGCAACTGAACACGAAAAAACCAAAGCATAGTCCTTTGATTATTATAAAAATACCGACAAGCGCAAATGTGAAGCAGCAGAGAACAACACCGCACGCGTCCGACACCGTGAAGTAGCGTCAACAAAGCTGAGGCTGCTAGAATCAGGTGCCTGAAAACTGGACATACTGGGCCAATCGTCTTCCTAAGGGAAAGACCAGTTTCCTGTAATTCACGAAGTGCAGAACTTATGGGATATCAAGAGTACACATACTACGAGTGCATTATATTGGTGCCATGACGGAGGACCCATTAATATTGTTTTGATGCCCGTCTGCATAAGCTCCTTGCGCTGGTTTAAAACACCGTGGGATAAGGGGAACAGAAGATTTGTCAGGCAAGTTAGACGAACGAGACTTAGCAAGCCAGCCCTCAATAATTGATTTCATCCCCCCCCCCGTCTCTGTCACAGCTTTTTTTACGCCACGGTACTCCATCCGTGTGAATGCCTCGGCTGTAATCCCCAGGGAAGCTATGACCCAAGTTTGTTTCCTTGATAGATATATATACATTCACAGGTTACTGGCTGAATCACCACTCAGTCCATGTTTTCATGTAAACTTAACGACATGTTTCGATTAGACAGGGCCACCATCAGGTACAAATGATAATTCCCCTAAACTGTTACACTGTATTATATTATTGTGTAACACCTTAGGGTTGTACGTCCCAAAAGTTTGTTATTTAAACCGTTTTAAAATTTGCTTATATGAAGTGATTTATTGTTCGTCAGCACGATCTCTTTTCTTATCTCATGATTTTTTTTTCACAAAGATGTGTATTTTGTAGATGGTATCTTAGTTACGTGTGTTCCTGTTGACAGTCTGTGTGGACGATTAGGAGGATGATTCTAGTGAGACTCCTAGCTTTCTCTCTCATTACTCCCATGTGAATGAAACGGGTTCTTTTTCTGAGCAATTAACCACATCTTGTAGAATACACAAGAAAATTACTAGCCAGTTACTGGCTGCAATTTAAATGTAATTCCCAAAAACATTACTGTTGTAGAAAACGTTAAAGTAAATAATGTACATTATAAAGTAAAAAAAATAAAGTTATCCCTGTAACAGGCCGTGAAGCCCCATAGGGTTCTGAGACGTTGAGGCTCCCACATTATCTAGTCAATCGGCCCAAACATGGCGGTAAGGTTGTCAGACTTACGCGCCAGCCGCGCTTTACACCCCAGGAAAACTATTTATTTAATTCCTGGTACTCATTTCTGTTAGAGGCTGAGTCGACCCCAGGGCCATAGTGCGGCCGGAAGTATTAGGTCAATTGAAAAAAGAATCCAATGACCTCATCGGGACTTGAACCCGCGACCTACCGGCTTGTAGCATAGCCCCTCAACTAACATATGAATCAGAATCTAACTCCATGGAGTGGAGATTTCTTGAGAAGCCAGTAGTCGCTCAGGTAATCAACCCTTAGGTTGACAAGCGTCAGCCACTGGCCCCAGCCCTAAACATCCTCCCATCCAATTACCTTGTATTCAACTAGCTTTTGTAGCGGTAAGGCACAGTTCTCCATATGTTTAACTAATTAAGTACTACGCCATGGAGACGTAAGGGGAGTGGTCGGCTTGACGCTCCGGCAGCTCTATCACAGTTACTCTTTGGATAGGAGGCTGGGTGGGCCACAGAGAGGTGTAGAAGAGAAAAATTGTGCCCCTACAGGAACTCGAACTTCGACCCCTCGGCCGTCCAGCTCGTAGCCAGTCGCTATACCGACTACATTGTCCCGGCTCCCGAAACCTTCAAGGTCCCACCAAGATTTAAACTCGGACCCTGTGACGACCATTACACCATGGACCCACTTATATCGCGGTCTTCTTGCTCTAATGGACCAAGTTTCATTGTTAAGGCAGGGCCAAGATCATTCGAGGAGTTGTACGTAGAATGTGGTTCGTGCCTTAAATATATGAAGCAGAATTGCATATGTATATGAGACCCACGATATAGAGGTGTATAGAGGGATGTAGGTAAGGCTCCACACATTCTTAGCCTCAGCTCTAGACATCAGTGATTTATGACATTCGACCTCGGAGCATTTCCCCTATTGGATACCAGAGTGTGCTGGCCGAGCGGTATGTCTGGACGTGGTAGAGAAAAGAAAAACAAACTAACCAATGTCTGGTCTGTAACCCATTCTTTAACGAGATATTACGGCAAATCGTTGCACTGACGGTTAGTGTAAAAATTAGCGTATGTCTAGCTCCCATGCTTCATTCGACCCGCTGACAGTAGGTTGGGGCCCCGTTCTCGGAGCACGTAAGCCCAGTGTGCTACAAATATGTGCATTGGGCCACTGTTCCATGCATTCGCTTAATTCAGAATTGCAACAAACAATAGCACAAAGCCACCTGACTCGTTCCCAAGGTGACGACAGTTCAAAGTTCCGCGTGGGAAGGGGATGGGAAGGAGGCGCGTACAGACATCTGATTTTCGCACGTTTTGTTTCCTCTTCATAACCGCTCCGTTGCTTGTCTCTCGTATTGTCAGAACAAAATGTATTCAACCTGAGTGCTTTAATTTGACTTTCGTGCAGAGCAGACAGCCATCGTGAGTTCAGTGCTTTCTATCAAAGCCCCGTAAGCTACTTATACGAAGAGATATTCTTTCTAAGATCAGGGTAAGTAACTAAAAAAAGTAAAGCTATCCCTGTACCAGACCGTGAAGGCCCATAGGGTTGTGAGACGTTGAGGGTCCCACATTATCTAGACAATCGGCTCAAAGATGGCGGTAAGGTTGTCAGCCTTACGCGCCGGCCACGCTTTACTCCCCAGGAAAATTATTTAATTAATTCCTGGTACTCATTTCTGTTAGAGGCTGAGTGAACCTGAGGGCCATAGTGCGGCCGGAAGGATTAGATCAAATGAAAAAATCCAATGACCTCATCGGGACTTGAACCCGCGACATCAAGGTAGCTGTACAAACTTTACGTCAGAAACAAGCAAGCAATTGTAGAAGCATCTGATTGCTAGTGAAATGCATATAAAATTTCAGTCGGGAAATCTAAACTAGATGTAGATGGGAGATTAATTTAAATTCGTTTTTAAAATGTATCACAATCACTTCCTTCCCAATTTATGATTTACAATCTGCGCCTTATTTGAATTTGTACACAGTCTTAATTAAAAACGCTCTCCTTATAAGAAGCCATGAAGGCCCATATGGTTATGAGACGTCGAGGCTTCCATGTTCTCTATACAATCGACACACAGATGGCTGTTAGGCTGTCAGCCCTTACGCGCCGGCCGCCCTTTACCTCAGGAAGATTCCTGGTACTCATTTCTGTCAGAGGCTGAGTCGATCTCAGGGCCATAGTGCGGCTGGAAGGATTAGGTCAATTGAAAAGTTCAATGACTTGATCGCGAATCGAACCCGCGACCTTCTGGTTTGTAGCACAGTGACTCAACCAACTATGCTACCGCGTTACTCGAGTCTTAATTACATACCTTAAATATAAACATCCTATTCTATACATAGAGGTGAACAGATATGTTCGCGTAGTCAAAACCACTTCATTAGCAAGATATGGCAAGAGCAAGCTCAAGGGAATAAAACTAACGTAGGTTTGGATGAAGAGTTTATTAGCTGTGAAGACAACGGCATCTGACCAATTTAACTAACCGTTTTCAAAACATATTGAGAAGGTCGACCAGTTTAGTCAATGCATAACTGAGCCCTGTTGCTCCAAGAATTCCTGGTCCGCTGGAAGACGCCAGGCATGTTGCGTATTGTCGTGCCAGCCGCTTCAATGGCATTCCACAGCTCGTCCAACGCGTTACGGCGTAAACTATGCTTTTCTGATGGCCCCACAAGTATCAGGCTATAGGAGTGAGACCAGGTGATCGCGGAGGCCACACATGTAACTCGTAGTTGTCACATGCAATACTGCCGTATCTCGCTAATGAAGCTGGTGTTAACATACATATAGAGCGTTTCTGCTTGCCTATAAGCGTAGGACACGATACTTATATTTAAGGTCTGCAAGTGATCTTGAGGCCGCGCCATAGCTCAAGCGGTTAGTCGCTGGCTTCCCACCGCGGCGGCCCGGGTTCGATCCCGGGTCTGGTCAAGTGGGATTTGTGGTGGACAAAGTGGCGCTAGGGCAGGTTTTCTCCGAGTACTTCGGTTTCCCCTGCCAATCTTCATTCCCCCAATTGTTCCAAAAACACCCTCACCTATCATCTGGGGCTGGTACAATAGGCCAGAAGTGGTCGCTGTACAAGGGACCTAGTCCCACCCCACTAGCAATAAAAAAATAAGGTCTGTAATTAAGACTCACCCTGTATATTCTATGCAGCTCAGAAAGCGTCGCTAAACTGAGAAACAAACAGAATGTATCGAACTCGGTCACACTCTTGTAGAAAATTATAATGGGCCTGCAACTACGACAGTTTGGTCTGACTCACTGTTTTTTTCGAATAGGTCTGTGTGTTACGGGTTTTTAGCACAAGGCGCTTCTATAGTTAGCTCATATTTCCTGATAGGAAGACCGGTTTATATGTACTAATAACTTCCGAACCAGTGAGCTGATAATCCGGAAAGCTCGCAGTGAAGTTCATGATGTCACTGAAGACCATCCTGAAGCATTGCATATAAAATGATCGTGTTTATATTATTTGGTGGCAAACTCTGTAACTATTCTGTAACTACTGAATCTTTGAACATAACCTGAACAAACTATACTATGACAGGGATAATAATGAATATAAACGAGACCTTCGCGTCCATGCAAACCTTGTTTATTTTAACACTTTAAGAGTCCAGGGGTCACGTGTCGCTGCTTTAACGTACCAAAAACTTGCGTTCTGCCCACAGAGTGTATTTGTGTATTTCATATGGTTCTCACAGTAAACAGAGATCGCTTCCCTGAACAATATTAGACGGTTGGGTTTGTAGCGGAGATCTGTTTCATGTGAGGTACGAACTGAACGTTTGTATACTGTTTAGAAGAGACCAAACCTTTAGAATGTTAAGTAAAAACCTTTATACTATTCAAACAAAAGAATCATACTGAAAATAAAGATCCTTTGAAGTCAAAGTTTAATTCAAATAAGATTTTGCCGGACTACACGGTGTCACACCCCCGGAGATATTAATCTTCAAATTAGGAGATTAGGATAACAAGTGAACTGAGAATTTTGTTCGGAATATCTCAAGGAAAGGAACATCTTGGTAGACTTAGGCTAAGATGGATGCCAAGATGTGAAATAAATTGCACTGTATCCCTATGAAGTCCGATGGGTCTTTCTGGACGTGATGGTGAACCTTCTGGTTCAGTATGAGGATGGTCATATGGTTAAACCCCAGTTTCTCAAGGAAGAGACTCTATACTGTCGCATGATTTCAGTACATAAGCGTAATAGAATATCTGATTCTATTGTTCTCACTTTCTTTTGTTTCTTTCCAAGTCTTCGGGCCTACCAGAATGACAGCAATTACTGTGTGAACTGATTATGTACACCCCATTAAATTACCAGTAAAGAACCTGGTCTAAATTATCGAGTGTTAAATAATTTTTACTAAATTAATTAACTTGTTTTAGTATGTGGCACCTTTACCGTTATTTTTTAGTTGGCGCTACAGCCCTCATTTGGGCCTAGGCCTATCTCCATGAAACTCTCTGTTTCACTTCGGTTTTACTAGATCTTAGACATACGGTAGGACTCCTTGGGCCGGTGATCAGCTCGTCGCAAGGCCTCTACCTGTACACAAACATCCATGCCCTGAGTGGGATTCGAACCCACGATCCCGGCATCCGAGCGAGCGAAGACAGTACATGCCTTAGACCGCTTGGCTACCGTGACCGGCTCTTCACCGTTATACTTTCATTAAATTTGTAACAAATTTAATAGAACAGATCAAACTGTATGTATAGCCTTACATATTTCAACCCCTTGGGGCCATCCTAAAAGACATGACAGCAGAAGGAAATTAGCTTTTTACTTGTAGATCTTAAAATTTGGATTCTACTTGTATGTTACAAAATTTTATAAAAAATATTTCTTCAAACTCTTTAGAGTAAAAGTATTAAATTTGTCATATTGGAAGGTTTATTATTCCAATAAATAAATTCTTTTTAAAAGACGTTTCATCCTAGTTAATTTATTTACTTTTGTATAGACTTGGAGCCTTCAGTAACCCAAGAGGTACTAAAGGGTTCTCCGCGAATGGAAGTATTCAGTCTGTAGTCATGGACAGATAACTGGATTAAACCTCTATATTTAGCGTTCCGTTTAGCGGTACTCGTAAAGAAGACAAAAGAAGCAGTCAGCATGGTTCAAATACATTGTTCTCACCGCAGGACTCACAATCACAAGTCTCTAAATATGTCACTTCTCATTTACGTTCGATAAATTTGTTTTAGCCGGTATACAGAGCTCCAGTTGCGAGGACATTTCAGGTGCTTAAAACACTGAAATATATCTGGACAGCCAGCATGGACAATAAAGTAAATATTCATACAGTGGAGGCTTCATAATCTCGACTGTAGGAAATGTTCGCTGAATGTAAAGTTCGCCAAAATTCCGGTGTTAATATTGCCTGAGGTAATCTAGATTTATTACAAAGCGAATATATCACAACGGGAATACGACTTTTCCTCGATACGAATTGTTTTGTCTGTGTCAGTGAGGTTAATCCCGCATGCTGATATCAGATTGCCACAGAGTAGGTTACATTTATTCTGACTTTACATGAATCAGTGATTCTTGCAACTTCATTGGTTCATTTCTGAGACAATTTTATTTAAATGTACCCACAATCCCATATATGCAGCGTACAAGATCACCAACTTTGCCACAACATCGCTGTGTGAACCCGGATATTTACGAAAAATTATCACCGAGCAAATATGTATAGCAGTAACGCTCTAGGCTTGTACTCGGGAAGTACAAGGCTACAGTTGCGGCCAGGACACTGCCTATCCTGTCTTGGAATTTTCCTTGTTTTCCTCAAGTCTTTCCAGATACATTCCGGGACAGTGTCTCTATCAGGTAATGACCGCCTTCTTCCAAATCCTTCCCGATTTATCACTCGTCAGTCATCCTACCATTAGACGCTATAATATATAGTCTACACTATAGACATAACACAAACCTTAAAAGGCCAAGAATTGTTAAAACAAGTTATTGACGAATGTATGAACCATAATAGTTAAAACTTTCCTATCCATACGCGACGAACGCGCTGTAAGAGACGCAGAAATGTTTCTACCATATCCGTCTCCAACTTCCTTTGTTTCGAACGTCGTACACTTGTTTTAGTCAAAAATATGAGCATTGCTTTTTGGACAAGAGGTTTTGTACACAAGTACAAGTATGGGAAACACTGTTTCAGACGAAAGGGTGGACCACATGTAGTGTCTGAGAGCATGTACCATGAAGACCAAGGAGGATCACTGTTGACAGGTGTCCGCGATTACTGTAGACAAAGCTAAGATTAGTCGAGAGTGTGGCAGGGCCTTCCACCAATGTCGCCGGAGCTTCTCAATTAATTCATGGCCATGAACAATTCCAAATCCCTCCGTCTCGGTATGGCACTGAGGCTCCACTTCATGCTCTCTCACTTCCAAGAACATCTAAACTGGACTTCGTGTCAGAATTAAGCTGCAGACATCGTAGCTAGATAGTACAGAGGCCTGGCAAGTGCCTTGGCTTATGTCATTATGCTTATTATAGAGAATTGTCATGGGTAAAGAATCTGGTTTTGCTTAGTACTTAAGGGATAGAATACAGAATTAATTTCGGGGAAAGTATATCGCAGAAATAATATTAATTTATTTTTTTAACATTTACAAACCATTTCCTTACAAAATTCTGTCCCTTTTTTCACGAAATATTTCACTTTCGTCTCAGCTGGATAAAATAGAATGCATTTCCTGTCATTTTTAAGGAATCATGGCTTTCTTCAGTCACTGTAGATTTGCGACAGAATTCACAGAACATATCGTTTCATGTGATATCCGCGTGGTACATATCAACATCTGTATGGAACTTGAAAAGAAATATTCGCGATACAGTGAATCCTGTCTATGCTGGCCAACTCTGATTACGTTCAAAAGCGGTCAACTTAAGCAGGTTGCCAACTTTATAAATGTCTGACATGTCTATTTTCTTGTGTGTCTGTAGGGACTACATACCAAACTATTCTGTTGGGCCATTTCGCCGCTATGTTAAGTCTTTTGAAACATTTTATTTTGTTTCTGACCCCCTATAACCATGTACTTCATATCAGATCACTGGATGTGAAGTGAATTTGAAAGAGATATTTCTACTTATGAATTTCGATTATCAATCTAAACTGCAAAATACAAAGGACAAAAGTGTGTACAGATTTCCAACGTACAGACTGATCACTATGGCGAACACAGGAAGGTGTATGTGCAGAACTACAGCATGAAATACAAAAGGATGGGCAGCAGAAAATGTGAACAGACCGGTGGTCAAATGTGCGCCATTATGATTCTAATGGCTGTGCCAAAATTCGGCCATATATATAAGCTGACCAATTTCACAAGTTTCAGTGTTTTTACTTCGAATATTAGGATCCATAATTCGCACTTCAAATATTCCGGGTGCGAATTCTCTGTGTGCTGTCTTTTGTCCCTGAGTCCCTCCAGATGAGTTACTGGACACTTCCTCCAATGCAGAATTGGCGACTTTTCCTCAGATACAAGACGAATTTTGTTGAATGAACCGTCGTTTTATATCTAGCGAACGTTTATTTAAGTATAATTCTATACTTGATTGACTTCAGTATTCAGCAGAACTTCCGGTGAATAATAAAGAAGAAAGGTCTAGTTCCAACGGACGAGTGACTGTACCGGAAACAGGTAGAGCACGTAACTGTAACATCACTTCCGTCGTTTCCAAGCGGCTGAATTGTTCACCTGAGTCTCAGTTACGAACACAGCTTCATCTGGCGGTGCACCATCCGCTCCGAGTGCCCGGACTTGAACTCCAGCTTCTTGTACCACTGAGCTTTGGAAATTCAGTGACGACTGTTGAACAGCGCGGGCGGGTGCACTCTAAGCGAAATTCGAACCGGTCACCTTGCCCAGCAGAATCATAGTGGTTGCAGTTTGTTTGACCACTGACAACGGCAGTGATGCAACAGTGGTCCTCAGGGTGCAGCTCGTGTCAACGGAAGTGTTCGGGGCTCACTGGATCTTCTAACAGCGGCCTATGTCCAACCCGTGCTTATTCCAGCGTCAGCCCAAAATGTGTTAAGGCTCAAGTTGTTGGAGTTCGTCAAAATCGATACAATTTCCAATAAGATTTTAACAGTTGAAGCGAACCATCTGTGGGTTTTCGTCTATAGAAATTACACGTCAACATGAAACTAGAATAACAGAAGGTTGATTTAAACAAAAGGCCAGCATTGAAAGTGTTACATAGGTCTAGTTCTTATAATTGGTCCGGGATCTAACACTTAGATCTCTGAAACTGAAGATACAGTGCAAATATCTACGAAAGTGGCAATAAATTACAGGTCACCGAATATCGCTTTTACGTCTTAAAGAACCTCTGATAGTACAGCTTGCTTCTACATTTACACTCTGTAGCGTTTGGAGTCAGTGATAACGTTCTACGATTTTGAGAGAGTGTAATTACTCTTATATGTGCACAAAGGCTTGCTAAAACTTGTCAATACCACTAGTTGAACATAGTATTGGGAGTTAAGACTAAATTTACAAAACTTTACATGCTCTGTCTCTTAAAACCACTACGTTGTCTTGTGCATTTACAGAGCTGGTGAGTTACTGTTGAGATGTAATACGTTTGTTTTCTTCGAAAAATATGTCCGAGAATTTCGAGACATTTTATTTAATAACTGTGTGCTCAGTTTGTGAATAAATTAAGTCTTCAAGATCTCAGAAATATCACGAAGGCGCTGTACGTAAGTTTTTGTCTGTTTTTATACTTAGTAACAATTTTTGATTTAAATTTTCATGTGTATTAGGAAATCTATCACTATTAAAACATTACGCGAACTTAATTTCAATTAACTACCTAAAATCTCTGCCATAATATTTCGCTTAAAAATTATATAAATTAAACGCTAAAAAATGTCGATCCATTGAAGGGATATGAATGTTCATTGCCATCATTTTGAATCCCGTCACTAGATCCTAATCTAACTTAGTTGAGAATTACTGGGGTTTTCGACTTTGTCCATCGTCCGGTATTCTAAAAAACCAGAGACCATAGATTTTTGGAAACTGAATCTGTTCCCGTTGTCGGATGAGGGTGGAGTCACCAACTCAGGTGGGGTCCTTAGAAATGGCCAAAAATCCATTTTAATATTATCCTCCCATCTGCATCTTTTTCGAATGTACTGTATCACATAAGCATGAATATATATATATAGAACTTTCTACTGCTTTTTTAATGTCATTTAACGTGACTGCATAATCAGAAGGGATTGTTCGGTTCAGAAGGAGAAACAGCTGGGTGAATGTTGTGGCGGGCGTAGGATACAAGATAAATCGGACACGCAAATAAGTCTACGTATATTATATTTGCCTAGAGGTACTAAGGAAAGACACGAAAGATCTCGGAATGAATTTAAAATTAAGGGGGGGGGGTCTCTGAAGTAAGAGAAGCTTCACTTCACCTTTACATACAAATATTAATAAAATCACTTTATGTTCCGTGTGATTACGAAGCAGCCCCCTGCAGATGTAGAAACGGAAGAGCAGTCCCTATCGCCCCTCTTCTTCACTGGCCGCAGTGCGCCGGCGCGATCGCACGTCGTGAGCACGCGGAACATCAAATGGGCGGTGATCAGTCCTGACTGTGTACAAGACATGGGTTGTGAGGGTTGCCATAAAAAACATTACCGTCTCGTTCAGAATTGGGGAGGCGGGGTGTCTGTGGTTCTTTTTAACCTTGTTTCCTTGAAGCTAAAACGTCTTACGAAATTTTTCCAGTACATGTTGACTTCTGAATAGCGTAGAATAGGAAACAGAAAACCATTACAATGTCAGCAGAGATAAGTAGCATAAGAAGTTATGCATTTCTAGAACTTTGTCCAGGATCAGACGCTGAATACAAGATTTCTCACCTAGGTGTAACGTTTCGACTTAGCTTAAGTGTTTGGCAACCGGAACTCAAATGCTATAAATGTAGCTTACCGCTTATGTCGTTGTACAGCTGATTAGTTGGTTGGGTTGTTTCTCAGTACATCATATAGGAGATGAATTCGTGGAATCCATTTTCAAAAGCTAAGTGGTTAATCTCAGGCATCATCTTTACCTATTTATCTATGGCTCTACAGCCCGTGTGGACCTTGTCCGGATTTTTTCAATTGACCTAATCCTTTCAGCCGCATTATGGCCCTGGGGTCGACTCAGCTTTTAACAGAAATGAGTACCAGGAATCTTCCTGGGGGTAGAGAGCGACCGGGGTGTAAGGCTCAAAACCTCACCGCCATCTGTGAGACGATTGTCTAGAAAATGTGGGAGCCTCAACATCTCTAAACCTTATGGGCCTCCACGACCTCTTACAGGGATACATTTACCTTCTTTACCTTACAGCCCGTCGAAAGGCCGCTACCTACACACAGAACAACACAAACACAGAATAAACACACACAGCCCAAGATACCAGTTTCCGAGCCGGTCACTGTGATTGGCTGAGCTAAATTTATGCTGGATACATAGTGCAAGATGAAGTCATAAAGGAACGCAGCAATGCAAGAAGTTTAGCAACAATAAGCTGTCTATAAACGTTGCATAAATTTTTATGATGTTTAAATTCAGTCGTGATTATATAGTAAACGTTTGATGTTATGTTTAAGGAAATCCATGACGAGTTCTTGCTTAATAAGATATTATAACTGAGCTAAAATTTTGTTTACAGATATTTTCTGTTTATATCAAGAGATATAGAGAAAACAGCTGTTCGAACTCACTTGTTCTCCTACTCGCATTTTGTCCCATAAGAAAAGAAAAAGAAGATATTTATACGAAATATTTTGTAATTATCATTAAAATTTGCACAACAGCCAAGTTAACTATTTCTCCACATGAATTTCCACAAAGTTTGTATACATCATCAATCCTACACACATCATTTTTCATAGACCATTACATTTTCAAATATAAACTCAAAATTTTACGTTCCCTTTCTCCGCTTCTTCAAATCACGTCATTGTTGCACTTTTAACAGTTAAAATTGTGTGAAGATTTATAAGGGTTATAATTACACGTGCCTGTAGAACAGTTTCGCAATCAATTTTCATTAACACAGCCAGTAAAACGTTAACAGGGGCATGGGATATATAGACTGATATACCGTAAGATCACGTGCCGTCCACATCGGAAATTACGTAGATAGATTCTGGTGCATTCCTAACCATAACTACTCGCTCGTTCAGAGTATTACAGATGCTGTATTCATAACAACGAAGAAAATGTGTGACCTCAAACAAGACGACAGCCAACGCTGATTCTTTTGCATAAACAAGTCGCGGCAGCAGCAGACGTCGCAGTTCCTCCTACACCACTAATGAATTACTCTCCTTGTTACGAGCAGATGCTCCTGCTTCCGCGCTGGTTTATATCTTCATAAACACCGCTGTGAGAACCTCAAATCCTGCAACTTAAAAGTCTATCTTTTGTGCTTGGCTCAACACCCATCCTGCCGTGACAATTATGCATGTTAGTCTTGATGTTTTCAGCTGGTGGCGCTATGCAATAAACTTGGCTATTATTTTGAATGACGTACCGAGCTCTTCCAAAAACAGAGCCTCGAGAACTGGAACTGTTTCTCTTATCAAGTGTGAGGGAGGAAAGGTTCGTAATTAGTCGAGTCTTTTGCAATGAGCTGGTTTCGATCCTAGGTTCGTCCACGCCAGCTGAGTAGAAACGCTTCCTCCCTTAGACCTGACGAGAGAAACTTATTGAGTTTTCGAAATCTTATGTTTAAAAGATATTCAGGGCGCTGGAGTTGTCCAAAATATAATCATGCTTTTTTCCTAAGAAACAATATAAAGGTAAAGTTATCCCTGTAACAGGCCCATAGGATTGTGAGAGTTTGAGGCTCCCATATTTTCTAGACAATCGGTTCACAGGTGGCGGTGAGGCTGTCAGCCTTACGTACCGGCTGCCCTTTATCCCCCAGGAAGATTCGTGGTACTCATTTCTGTTAGAGGCTGAGTCGATCTGAGGGCCATTGTGCGGCTGGAAGGATTAGGTCAATTAAAAAAATTCACCTCATCGGGACTCGATCTCACGACCTTCCGGCTTGTAGCACAGTACCTCAACCAACTACGCTACAGCGTGCCCCATAAGAAATAATACGCGAATACAAAACCGAACCATACATACATACCAAATTTTATCTACATCCATCCCATTCCAGTACTTCATGCATGATGAGTCACTCACAGAGCAAAATAACGAAAATGTAGTGCGCTTGAAAAGGACGGCCCTGGACGCTCGTTGCCTTTGAATATGGCGAAATGCATTAGTTTTTATCGCAAAAAAAAATACACACAGAATTTTAAGAGAGTGTGTAATTTATTATAACGACAACTTTCACATGTACAGCCATAAAAATGTGTGAAAAACAGGCGTGTTATCTACAAACGAATCTACAGCACGCAGTAACTGTAAGCTACTTATATTTCAGACTAAAATTACCTTAACGAAAATAATATTTTACGCGCACAGAAGTTGGAGGAGTTGGTCTGTCTGCAGTATTCCACAAGGCCAGTAATAAACGCGTAATCCTGGCGGGGTCCCGCGGGCAGAAGGATGAGAACATTTGTATCAACCCACACAGTTGTCAGTAGGCCAGTGGTTCGAATCACGTCATCTCCCCCTCTCACAACGATGTATAAAGTTCACAAGTCTGTCACAATGTAAATAGCACGTGCGTCTGGCGGAGACATCCATCAGACGTGAACATGAGTATCGACCCACGACCCTCTCCGTCCCTTCCTGAACCTCCATGCAGTGATACAATGCCCCATTTTGATGCATCTACACCGAGTGGAAATGACATCTTCTAGTGGCGGGAAGAAGCCGCAGAACGTCAAAGTTTTGCTGACATAGCCGTGTTAAGTTCGGAGGTTTGGACGGACAGTTTCTTTCGCAAACATCAAAATAAAATCGCTAGGTTAACGATTCTTGCCGCATTAGAACGATATACTCGTATTTCTGTGCCATTTTGTACATAAAATTAAACGGAAATCTGAAAGTTTCCGAATATTCATGTGCGTTCAATTAAGTTTTTTTTTCCTTGGCACTACAGCCCCAGTGGGCCTAGGCCCACTCGATCTTACACATTCGGTAGGACTCCTTGGGCGGGTGATCAGCTCGTCGCAAGGCCTCTACCTGTAAACAAACACAGAAAAACGCACACAAACATCCATGCCCTGAGTGGGGTTCGAACCCACGATCCCGGCTTCAGAGAGAGCGAAGACAGTGCATGCCTTAGACCGTTCGGCTACCGTGACCGGCTCAATGAAGTTTAATTTTATAAAATATCGCATGGAACTGTTTTCGCATAAGAATATGGGCATACATATAGGTAACACGAGGTTCTGCCTCATTATTTCCCTGAAATAGCTCCTCAATTATCCTAACGAGGCTAAGTGGACCCCGTTTCAGACCCACTACTTCTCAGAAAATCTGGTAGCGCAGGGAATCGAACCCGGACTTCTGAATATGTAGACAGTCCACATTTTCCGTATCTGTCACGGCGGGAAGCGGATATTCACTGAAATGCTTCTCTGAAAACTGTGAGCACTTCAGATGAAATAGTTTGATCACGAAGCAGTTAATGAAAAGACAGACGTAACGTCATCCACAGTGTTACTTTAAGGTATTCTTCACTATCGATGAATTTATTCAGTTTTCTTACGCTTGATGTTGTGCAGATATCCCGATGTAACGGAGCGCTAGGATCTGAAACCCCTGCGAACATACAGGGACTTGCGCTGTCGGACACTCAGACACCGAAACACATTATACTGGCCCATAGAAAAAGCGTAGAGCCACCGGATTTAGAAAAAGCGCCTTTCCCGAAAACGTAATCGGATTTTCCAGGATCATAATGCATTCTGTACCTAAATATGGTGCATGAAAGAAATATGTGCCCTCCCCTGTGTTCCGTCATAACTCGGAAACAGCTGGTTCCTTTTCAACTAGACTTTATCGGCTCAATAAATTCTGAACCAAACTAACAAGTAAAAAACAATATCTATAAAAAATCCGTAGGTGCCAATCCGTGTATAAATTTGGTAAGCGATGCTCTGAGTAGACTTACTTACTTACTTACTTACTTACTTACTTACGCAGCTGAGCCCTTCTTGAGGAGAAGCCAGAGCCCTTCTTGAGGAGAAGCCAAATCTGCAGCTACTCAAGAATTTCTCAGCTTTTATGGAACCTGAAGGTTCATTACCGTGCTCACAAGAGCCCTCCACTGGTCCCTGTCCTGATCCAGCTCAATCAAATCCATACCATCCCATCCTATCTCTCTAAGATTCATTTTAATATTGTCCACCCACTTACACCTTGGTCTTCCCAGTGGTCTCTTACCTACTGGCTTTCCCACCAATACCCTATATGCATTCCTCATCTCCCCATTCGTGCTACATGCCCTGTCTGAGTAGACTAGAACATATAATAATTCAAGTTAATTCTAAAAGCTAATTTAATCTTTAAGATTCTGTATGCCCTTACAATTTTCAGATAAAACTGGAATTGGGGTTCTGTAAATTTGAGTCGGCTACTTTTAGAAAAATTCTTACCTACGCAACCCCAAAATGACTGGGACGGGGGATGATTAAATGTATTGCAATCTCGGCCATATCAAAACACGCAACAGAGAAAGCAATAAATCGATAAACCGGTTAAGCTTCTGCTTTGTATGTGGGAGATTCCCAGTTCGAATCTCAGCTTGGACACGGACTGCTTCAGTGACGGTCAGGCGCTCCAGGGAATGCAGAAACAAATTCGGCCTGTCCCTTCCTCCTCCTTCCACGGTGTTTTCAGTTTATTATTCAAACACTTAGATGCTGACAGGTTTGTTAAATAATTTAGGAAGAAATACATACATCACGCAGAAAAGAAATTGTTCTTTAAATAAGTCTAATGAAGTACTGTAAATCTGTTACTGTGCTGAGTTCTTCAAACACTGGAGGGAAAACCAGTAAACCTAGATTTGTCAGCAAGGAAACGAGAAAGAGACAGAAATAAGACAAGCAGTTTTTGCCACAAGTTTTACATTAATAGTACAACTGATTCTTCGAGTATTCTCAACATCAAGATGGACACTTTTCTATCCCTTTAAAAAAATTAATAGTTCTATTAAACGTGATTTTGCTGAATTTCATCTGAGATTGAAAATGAATCATCCCAAATTTCCATACCTAAGGAACAGACATATCACCACGGAATCTATCAGACTTCAGGCCTTCAAAAATTAGGTTATTTTAAATTAATAACGTTAGGTCTACATATATTATATTCTCAGCCTTTCAGAGACCAATGCTGAAAGTTCAAGAAACCCAAATAAACTCACTGATTTACAACTGAGGATATACGCTTCAATGGTTTAGTTACAGTTGGTACTACAATGACCAACATCTGCAGGGTTCCCACACTCCAAGGCGAATTTTAGTGAGAGGTTACACAATTTGCGTGTGTTTTTTAATAAGAAATCACAAAGGAAGCTTTCCAACGATAACTACGAATGTGAGAATACTTTCGTAAGGGACACATAGAAGTCCCTCACCTTCACACTCTAACGGGTATGAGTCGAGATAGCAAAGTCGGTATAGCGCCTGGCTATGGGCTGGACGACCGAGTGGTCGGAGTTCGAGCTCCGGTATGGTAAAGAATATTCTCTCCTCCACGTCATCCAGACCGGCTCTAAGGTTCACCCACCCCCTTATTCAATGGGTACCGGGGGCTCTTTCCAGGGGGGTAAAGCGACCTGGACCTGAAGCTGACCCCACTCACCTCCAACTAGTGTCGAGGTCAGAAAAATGTGGATCTATACATCCACACCCCACACGCCTTCATGGCGTAATGCTTAATTAGTTAAGCACAGTGAGAGCTTTATCGTTTTTAACTGTTAACAGTTTAGATTCTCTGACTTCTTCTTATTCAGAATTAATCCCTGGGGACTTGACAAGACACCTCGGACGAATAACTGATCGTCATCATGGTCATCATCATCATCATGCGTGAGGAAATCTCAGTCATGAACTTAAGGAAATAATTTAAACAAGCAAAATGTTTTCAGGGTGTAAAGAGACATTAAGCTAGCTTGTGACTGTGAGGGTTAGTAAAGGCAACCATGAGCCACTCAATATTCTCATTTCAGCTACAAATAATATTTATGACAGGAATTGATGAAGATCATTGGAGTGCGTGATTGCGACTTAAGCCTCGTTGGGCCTGTAGGGGCCAGCGGTGCAGAAACACTGGAGAGGATGAGGGGCTCGCAAAGTATGTGCAAACATTTGTTCCCACTTGAAGTGGGTCACGAACGGTTTCCACGTAGCTCTCGTTTTGCGCATAATTGATTAATTCAGAGGGTACTTAACTGGGGCCGACAGAACGGGTGAGCTCAGCGGGAAGAATCACGAACCGGACTGCAATATCCATCTGCGTTGCAGGCACAATCCAGCAGCGCGGGACGGGAAGGCCTGTAACGGGAGCATGTCATGTCTGCGTGCAACATTTCGGGATTATTATGTCGAGATCCAAGGTCAGAACTCGTATGTACTGAAACGTGTTTACAATGTAAATTCATGGTCAATATTGGTAATATGGCCAGTCGGTGTTAATAAGGACTCCTAGTTCCGAATGTTACGAAATTCGTTGCTCCAGCCGGAGTAAATAAGAACGCGGCGACAGAAGACTAACAATGAACTACATAGACTATTCATTGCTGAAAACTAAGTATGAGAAGAGTAGATTAATATCTCCTGAAATGTGATGGCGAATAATCTAGTGGACGTTTCTCGACGTTTCGGAGGAGCATATTGACTCAATCTTTAGGATAAAAGAGGAAGCTTACACTTCCACTCTTAAGATGGTGGCAACATGTTTCTCCGAATCGGCGTTAAATATCTACCAGACTACATGGTGTCGAATCTCGCAATAGAGTAACGTCTGTAGTCACTGCCGCGAGAAAGTCTAAAATCTGGGACTCGATCCAGAGATATTACGAAGCAGGTCCATGCTCCGTGCAGTTTTCTTTTTATTTGCATATCCTGCAGAAGATCTTTCTCCGTATTTCCATTTTTTTACTCTAGTTTCTCTTTTTCTTCATACGAACTTTATTTTGTTTGTGTTTCGGTTTTTCTATTATCTTACCGTTTACGTCTTCAGTTTCGTCTGTGTTTATTTCTTCTTACATTACTCTCAGTTCGAACCCATAGACGCTAAGTAGTGGACAGTACAGCTGCGTTAGTGTGAGATCGAAACCAATGCCCCCAACAAGACGCTGACATGGCGCCTCATGAGTCACAATAGGAAGCAAGATTCAGTATGAGATACGGGGTTTCCGGTAATTTCAACAACACTGGCCAGCGGGATGCTGTCGTCACTATGTTATCAAATCAGCAGAACTGCTGTTCGCCTGTATCACCAAATATGATTGATGGCAAGTTTATCAGACTGATAACATGAAACTGATAGCTCCACCAGGCTCTCAGTATCCGTTGAACAGTGATACATACGGCATCGCATAACGTCGCCCGTGAGTGAGTAGCAAATTATAACAATACGCTTCTGTTACGCTTCTCTCGATAGAAATGCTCGTAGAATGGAGGGTTCTGGTCTGGCCTGACAAAGGCCCTGTGTAAACTATATAGCATCGAAAGATAGGATGATTGATGAATTGTTAACAGATTCGAAAGAAAATGATCGTGGCCTAATCGAGGTAATATCGTAGAATTTTCCTGAAGGGACTGAGGTTAACTACGAAAACCTTTAGTCAGGTTACACGGTATCTTGGTCGAGATTCGAAACGAGCACCTACACGTGTGCTCACGTAGTACAGACAAGCAGCGGCACTCACACAAGAAGACTACATTAAATAACACCTATACAGTGTGAAAACAAGAACTAGCCGCTCCAGCACGTAGACATAGGGCGAGTAACCCTAAGAATTTTAAATTTTAAATTTGTAGAAAATTTTAAAAGGTTTTAAAAACATCATAACTAAAGATTTTTAGAGTGCTACTACAAGAATATCGGGTGCGACGTGTGAAACATAATCTACATACCAGACACATATCAATGATGTAGATGTTGATAATACGAAGAATGTGACATTGTGTTTTTAAATGTTAAGTTTTAGACTGGGTTCAGTGCGGCAGAGACGTTAAGAGTATACACCTGATGATGGCCGATAGAGGCCGAAACATGTAGTGTAGAAAGAACAAGATCAAAGACATATAAATATATATTGTTTGCACTTAGGACGGAGTTTGTATCATTTATTCTGACGTTAATTACCCACCGGGGCACTCTTATTTTGTTAGATATTTACGTATATAATAAAGTAATTTGTTGGCTTTCTATTTAAACAGTGCGATCATCTGACAGCTTCCGCAAATCTTTCAGCCGTTGATGCGGCAGAGGCAGGCGCTCTTGCCGTCAGATCGCAGCGCAGAGATCCGGCTTTCTAACGAAACTGAAAACCCAAGAGCGTATATACATTATTCTGTGTCTTCAGTTTCGCCACCAGAGCTTACGATTTATGTGTCGGCCCACTCATAAATCCCAAGCCCCATGTTACTAACACCATTGTACGTATTTCCCCCATGCGATAAGCAGCCATTGCCTTGGGGTCGTGTTATCTCGTGCAGCGAAATGCCACACGTGAGTTTTAAATTGGAACGAGTGCCCTTGTGCGATACCTGTGTGAAAGTCGTATGAGAAATAAGGAGTAGATTTTGGCCCAGATTTCAGGACGCTGTAGTTCCAGACAGAAACACTATTGACGTAACTGTAAAGATATTAAGAGAGAATTGTTACTGGACATAAAAAGAACCGAAACGAAGCGATGAATGGTCAATGAAGAGAAAATGGATGAGTTCGCTATTGGACTGTAGCGTTCTCTAAAACCTTTTCTATGAGGGACAGTCAAATGAAAACGGTTCAGAAGCCAAAACATATCAAAGAACATTTCTTACCTCAAAAGTAATCTCCAAAACTGTTAATACATTTATCCCACTGGAGATAAGGCGGTCAATCCCATCCTTGAAAAAGCTTGTGGGCTGTTTACGGAACCATGTCTTTACCCAGCCACACACGTCTTCGTCCGATGCAAACCGATGTCCACGAATGTCTCTCTTCAGGTCCACAAAAATGTGAAAGTCACATGGGGAGTGATTTGGGATGTAGGGGGGATGTTGAGGCACTTGCCAACCAAATCTCTGCAACGTATTCCTCACAGAGTTGGCAGTGTGGGGGCACGCATTGTCGTGAAGAAGGATAAAGCCGTTCGATAGCATTCCAGGGCGTTTTGACTTTATGGCACGTCTCAGTTTCTACAAAGTGCCTTCATAGCGCTGTGCACTGATTGTGGCCCCATGCTCGAGAAATTCGACAAGCAGAGGGCCCTTGCAGTCGAAGAAGAACGTCATCATCACTTTACGGAACTTGTGAATACGGTTTTGGATTTCTTCAATGGGAGAGAATTCACGTGTTTCTACCGTTGGTTCTGCCGTTTGCTCTCGGGTTCAAAATGCTGGAACCAAGTTTCTTCCCCAGTGGCAATACGGGACAGAAAAGCATACTCTTCCTCATGGTATCGTTGCAAGTGACCCAGTGATGCAGCCCCTTTCTGACTCTTATGTTCCTCCGTGAGTTGATGTGGAACCCACTGCACGCATTTTTTGCGGTACAGCAGGTGTTTTGTCACAGTGGTGTGTACGGAACCGTGACTTATTCCCATCAAAAAACTAATTTCTTCCACAGTGATCGGTCGGTTTGCCCGGATATGACCATCCAACGCAGCAATAACATCAGGAGTGATGGCACGATAAGCCTGTCCTGGGCGAGCATCATCTTGCAGTGACCACGTCCCTCTCGGAATCTCTTATGCCACGCCAGCACACGGGAACGTGACATGCTGTGTTCGCCGTAAACAACAGACATGCGACGATGAATTTCTTGTCCTACTCCTTCAGCAGTCAAAAAGCGCACTACACTTCGCTGTTCTTCTTTACTCGCCTCCATTACTGATGTTGGACGACCACACGTAGTGCCAACCTTACTTTCAGCACAATAAACGACTAGTGTGCAAGGGTACGTTGTCACTGTGCTTCCCCGAGTCCCCACCAGATGTTCGTACATTAAGTAAATTCCAGTATTACCAACTTGCGCGCCGTGTGAGTTATGCGTGGTGACTCGTTTTCATTTGACTGCCCCTTATGTTCTCTGTAGAGCTCGAACCGTCCAAACTGTGTTTCTTTACATTTTAGCCTTTACATTCTGTATGCGGGTGCGATGTGAATATCGCTGATATACAGGACTTTGAAGCATTTTGCAAAAGTGAATATTTGCCACAAAGACGATTGTACTAAGGATTTTTTTTAAATTAATCTATATCTGCGTGAGTAGATAATTTTTTCTGAACGCTTGCAACAGCAATGAAGAGTTGGGCTCCATGTGTACTGTGACAGTCGTAACAACACGGCCGCAATTTCACTCGTCCTGCGACTGATACGGATGAACTTGTCGAAACATCACTTTCATAAATTTCTAATATGAAAGTACTGTGAAACCCTGCTTGTCGCACAGTATTTCTTTAAAGATCGGAGACCACTCTACGCTGGATAAAATTTTAAAAGCTATTTATATGATTGGGGAACACGTACACAGAGTGAAAACCCTATTCATCCTATTCATAAACGAAATGAAGCTAACAACAAAGATGAAGCTAAAGTTGTCTCTGTGTCAAACGCCTCGCTACAGATTTTGGTAAGGGGGGGTATGTGTCACATAGACCCATTCTTAACCCCGACACTACGGATCGGTCAGGTCCACGCTCCGGCTGCTTTCATTGTGCTTGGAAGTATATCTGATACTCTAAGAAAGTGCTGGAGTTTTACCTTCGAACACGTCACAGAGGCTTGCCTCACATCGCGCTGAATTTATATAACTGTTACATGCTATCTAATCTGTACACTTACGAAGTAGTTAAATGATCTAAGAATTATCCTTTTATCTATTAGTTTGTAGAGCAGAGTCCTACAGGAAATATGTGAGCTTGTTTCTTGGTGGCTAGGTTTACTTTTCGGACCTGACAACGGAGGCAGTATGTTCCTCCGAAACGTCGGTAAAATTCTACCAAATTATTCATATGTAATCTGTCAAGACGACAGGTCCACAGTCTCTTCCAAAACAGTTCCTCCACTTGATGCGATCTAGAGCTTTCTCCTTCAAATGAAAATATCCTCTTCTGTCCCCAAGGTCATCCAGCATCTTCTTACATCTTCTTCCTCGTCTTCTGGTCACTTCTATTCGCCCCTCTATCTTTCCTTCAACAACTTGTTTTAGAAGGCAGTTACCGCGTAAGATATGACCAATCCAATTAGCCTTCCGTTTTCTTATTTCGTGTAGGATATTCCTCTGCTCACTGACTCTAATTAACACTTCTTCATTTCTCACATAATCGGTCCAACTGATCTTCTCCATCCTTCTCCAACACCACATTTCGAAACTTTCCAGATGTTTCTGATCTACTGCCCTAAGTGTCCATGTTTCAGCCCCATACAGAGCTATGCTCCAAATGTAGCATTTCACTAGTTTCTTCCTCAAATTTAAGTCTAATTTGCTGGTAAAAAAGATTCTTCTTCTTGCTAAATGCAGCTTTTGCCATGGCAATCCTATAAGACTTAATATTTCAGACGACAATAGTCCTTACAGAAAACACATTACCTTTAATATATTTATATGTTCTCAATATTTATCCAAGGAATCCGTCCAGATACGAGGCTTCCTGAGAATTTTCGTAACAAGTTTAGTTTTTACGGTGGGAAGACCAAGGCGTATGTGGGTGGCCAATATTAAAATGAATCTTAGGGGGCTAGGATGGGATGGTATGAATTGACTTGATCTGGCTCATGATAGGGACCAGTGGAGGGCTCTTATGCAGATTTGGCTTCTCCTCAAGAAGGGCTCAGCAATTACAGAACAGGTACCTGTATGAACTAGAAGGAAGGCCGTGACTCTCTGACGTTTGTTTTACAGGAGCAGTTCAGGCGGATAGAACACGGACTGTTTGCTTGCTCAAACTTCTTAAGGGAACTTTGCTCTACCGGGGCTTTTAGTGGAAAAGGAATTAGCTTAAGAGCCTGGACCCGCCTCACTATCCGTTTCTTGTGCACCCTCGTGAAACGGGGACGAAAACTCGACTGCTCATCTCTTTCGTATTTCTATAGATCAAAGTTTCGCGTTCCTTCCACTAGGGTCGCGGGGAGGGTGCGGGTTGGAATAAAAATGAACCAAGTAGACGCGTCCAGAAAGATGACCGCATTTTTACTTCTGTGCCAATATGTATACTGTTGTGAAGGCGTGTGGATCCGGTTGGTCCTCACAGCACGTACTCTATCGGTCTTCTCACATTCACTTTCTAAACGATTCTGACGACGGGGTATGAAACCCGGGATTATGAGTCTTTAGGACTTTGTCCATCATCTCATGTACTAAGAGACACAACGTCTCTGAAACTTGATTGGTTTACGTTCACAGGTAAAAGGATGGGAAGCATCTACTTGTGGGATCCACTGAAAAAGGTTAACTTAAATCACCGAAACAGTTCGAAACTGAACATTTTCTGGACCCTCAGTAGGGCTGTATCTATGCTTACGTACTAATGCATGAAGTCATGAACACTTAGCCTCGAATTTAGGTCCTTTATTCTGGACGCTAGGTATAAGAGGGATAAACAACTTTTATGACACTCAGAATTATTGGTTGTTTGGACTGGGTCTATCGTCCGGTATTCTAAAAACTGGAGAAGACAACGTTTCGGAAACTTAATCTGTTTCCCTCCTCAGGTAAGGGAGAGACACTGTTGTATCCCTTAGAACGAGCTAACACAGTAGGTGTTTTATTCTCACCTGAAGACGGAAACAGATCCACGTTTCGAAACGTTGTGTTCTCTAGTTTATAGAATACCGAACGATGGACATAGTTCAAAAACTCAGTACTTCTGAGTGTTATATACTATCGTCAAAACCTTTTGGAATCAACATTTATAACGCGAGTCAATAAAGTTCATGGCGGGCGTATAAAACGTAGAAATTTTATGTTAAGTGCCATGGAGACAAAAATCAATGCGCGCGAACTCGGTACCACGGGAGCGTGTTTGTAGTTGGTCTCGTGGCACCGAGATGGCGGTAAATATGATCGATGTTCCCAAAGGGGAGAAAGATGGACGACGCAAACAACGGTAATCACAGCCTCGAACCGAGAATGAAAATGTCGCCATTGCTCTGCAAATAAATGGAGAGGCGATGAAGTTTTATGGCACTTCAATCTGCCGATGACGTTGCCAGGTTACGACCTTTGTCTCAACAAACCATCGTAACAGCATTTCTGCTTTTTTATCGCTGTGCTTTTGTTGGATGTTTATATGACAACCAGAACAAGTACAGAACAATAGCTCACATACACATGTTCTGGAACCGTGTGAATCTGTTTCAGCGGTCCCGTAATGTCTTGTTCATTTCCTCTAACGAGTCACACAGGAGGTAGAAAGATACGACCCTCATGTTGTGGCTTTAGAATAACTTCTTTCCTTATGGTTGCTGTTTCCACCGTAACAGTGGAGGTACACCTCTTACACCTTAGTGATATTTCTTCATATTTACGACATCCAGTCGCTATTTCCTTTACGTCCATCGTAACGCATGAACGTCGTCTTTAATGGAAGCCTTTTAACCAACGTTATATTGATGTCATAAGATTTAGAAGAGTTTGGGGCCACAGTGAATGGTTTTCTTCACACATCAGACAATATGGACTGCCGCATTTCCACAGATTTATAAAACAGATAAATACAGGATGTAACCGACAGGTGCGGACAATATGGGGCACGAATTTCACGTACCAAAACAAGAATAAATGTCCATGTCAACATGTGTCCGAAAACATTTAGATTGTGAGTTATAGCTGAGGGAGTAGGGCCGCGCCGTAGCTCAAGCGGTTAGTCGCTGGCTTCCCACCGCGGCGGCCCGTGTTCGATCCCGGGTCTGGTCAAGTGGGATTTGTGGTGGACAAAGTGGCGCTGGGGCAGGTTTTCTCCGAGTACTTCGGTTTCCCCTGCCAATCTTCATTCCACCAATTGCTCCACAATCACCCTCACCTATCATCTGGGGCTGGTACAATAGGCCAGAAATGGCCGCAGTACAAGGGACTTAGTCCCACCCCACTAGCAATAAAAGAAATATAGCTGAGAGAATACATTTGTAGTTCATCATCATCATCAGTAATCTGTCAGACGACAGGTCCACAGTCTCTTCCAAAACAGTTTCTCCACTTAATGCGATCTTCTGTTTTTGGAACGAGACTATCCAGGAAAAGTGATAATGTGGTAGTTTTTCCATTTGCTTTCCACATCGCAGTACAACAGCCGTTCAAACCACTCTGGTCACGCCTGTTGCTATACGAACTTGAACCATCTCGAGCATCATTTGCTCTGTGCTTCAAGTCGCTGCTGATGACGCTGCTTCCGACATCAGTTTTCGGTGTCTCTCTTCGTCTGATGCCTACCCTTTGATCTGTCCAGCAAGGGAGGCCCTGCCCGTAGCTACGCTACCGCTGGTATAGCTCTCAGGGACCTTGGCATACTCAAACCCCCTCACCACGATAAGGTGGAGACACCAAGGAGGGGGTAAGTGTAGTAAGTGTTCAAAATGTCCTCCAGACGATTCAATGCATTGCTTGACACGTCTCATCACGGACAGCCGCATCCGTTCAGAGATGTCGCGGCAGTTGCGGATAGTCTGATAGGCATGCACTACGCAACGGTGCAGTGTCTCTTCATTATCAGCAGGAGCTACATATGCAAGGGCTTTTAGTCCAGAGGATTCAAATGTGGGGTGCGTGGAGGTCACGCAGTGGGTCCTCCTGTACATATCCATCGGTCATGGTAGGTGTCATTGAGATCATCTGGTACAGCACCATCATGCATGTACCACATTCGTGCTCTGTTGCCAGTGGTACAATTTCCAGTAGCTTTGGCAGGTCATGTAAGAGGAATTCCCGGTAGTGGTTGGCTGTAAGCCGATGTGGCAAATCATGCGGGCCTACCAAATAATCAGCAACAATCCCTGCCCACACACTAATGCTGAGCTGCTGTTGGTGTCTACACAGTACTCCTTCAGCTATATCTTACAAATTAAATGTTTCCAGGCGCACGTTGATATGGGCATTATTAGTCTACCTTCCTAAAGTAGGCTTATGTGATCTTCATGCTGTCTATGCGTCCGAGAATCCCTCCCTATTAACTTTTAAATGCCTTTACGATGGAACCTTAGCCCATCTCAACGGCGTACTTCATAAATCCCTGTCATCAGTCTCTGTGCCTGTATGTATATCTCTGTGTATCGTTGCTAGGTAACGGCTCGCTAAACACTTTTCCATGGTAACGAATACAAGAAAAAAAAGATTTGTTGGAGGCGTGATTTTCTACAGTGTCCGTGTCGTATCAAAGAAGAGTTTGTGTTTTCATCCATCGTTGCTACGCAACGGATCGGTAAACACGTTCCTACGGCAAAGAAGAATTGTTGGAGGCGTCGTTTTCTATGCTGTCCATGTGGTATGAAAGGAAAGTAGGGAATTATCTCTTCCTAGAGCTCCTTGTTTCTTGTTCTGGTATGTGGAATCGTTCCCAACATTTGCCCATTCCTTTTAATTCGTTAAGTGTGTCGAGGTGTCTGGCGAACACTGGTGGATTCTTGAGTGAACGCAAGAAGGAATCCGCGATTAAATCACCAGTGTTTTATTTGACGACGCTTACTCAACAACACGTGTTATGGAATATCGAATGGCATGATGATTAGAATCACGAAACCAGGTGTCCCAGTGATGATATTGTGACAGGTGAACCCACTGCATAGAGAAGTGTCACTTCCTAGGTAACGCATTATTAAGACAGTGCGTGACAAATAGCGTCCATTGCTAGTCAACAGCTAGCAATTCCTATGTAACGAATTGTTTGGGGCAGATGCACGACAACAACAGCGTCGACTCGAAGTCAACGGCTAGGTAAATNGCATAGAGAAGTGTCACTTCCTAGGTAACGCATTATTAAGACAGTGCGTGACAAATAGCGTCCATTGCTAGTCAACAGCTAGCAATTCCTATGTAACGAATTGTTTGGGGCAGATGCACGACAACAACAACAGCGTCCACTGGAAGTCAAAGGCTAGGTAAACATGTACTCTCGTAGCAATGGGAGAGTCATTTGCATGACTGCAAGGAAATTGAACTATTCGACTAGGTGTCTACTATTTGGTACGCCAAGAACCTATCTCAGGGAGATTACACGAGATATAACCAGATAAGATCAGACCACGGCGAAGGTGAGGAAGTTATGTCAGAGTGATTGTAGTGATTGGAATTGTAATCGTAAAAAAATCGCCGAATAGAACAGCTTAGTCTAAGCTGCAAACCAGTAATTATTTGTCACGGAATCCCGGACACGTGACAGTACAGGGCTCAGGGACGCAGGGCAGGAGAAGTAATCCAGAACAGTGTTCATGAAGTGAATGTTGTCGCGTATTTCTCTGTCTTTTTTCAAAATGAAACATGTGCATCTCTACGAAACATGTAATTACGTACAATGTTACCAGTACGTACTGTACATCGCAATGTTAACAACCTGCAGCTGTCAACTAGAATAATAGAAACAGAGTCGCCATTACTCTTGGGCAGTTCCTACCTCGCCCGCTACGCAGAGCCACATGTCAAGAGTTTGTAACTGCTCTTGTACATTAATTACTAAGAGACTGTTTTTTGTCACATGTCAATGGCGTTAACACAAGGTTTGGATGTTATTCTATTTTTTTTTAAATAGTGATTATTTGTGAATGGCGGGATTGCGCTGCCCAAAGGGGCAATATCTTACAGCAAGGTGGAGGAAAACAAAACAAGTACATGAAGCGCCTGGATGTATTTGTCTGATGAAAGCAGTTAAAGGGAGGCATCACGTTTAAATAATTGTACGTAAAAAGGGAACAAAGTTAGGCTCTTCAAACCAAATACCGTCCGAATATACTTCACTACATGTTCCGATATCATACAGTTCAGACTTGTCTGTCATTTCAGGTTCATTTTATTTTCTAGCTCTCTTATCTCTCGAATTTTGTACGAAACTTGTTCGTACAATCTCTCAAAATTACAAATATGGCGAAGGTGCTAATACTTCCAGTTGTATCTCACGAATTTTCAGATAATAGCAAGAATATTTATTAGTGCAGTTATGGATAGATGGTATTTATATTTGTACATATAAACACCTTATAAACAACAAAAAACAAACTGCGTGGCTTGAGTCCGCAAGCGAACTATACCGACCGAGCGACCGCCGCTTGTTGGCGAAGTTAGAGACAACTTTAGCGGATAGAGGATGTTGCGTGGTCAGCGCAACAAATCCCTACAGCCGTTAATCTAGGTTTTCTAGACCTGAGCCGCTATTTCCTTGAATCAGCTCCTCAATTATCCTCACTAGGCTTGGTGGAACCCGTTCCAAACCCACTACTTCTCAGAAAATATGGTAGCGCCGGGAATCGAAGCCGAGACCTCTGGATCTGTAGCCAGGAACTCTGACCACTAGACCACAGAGGCGGTCTTAATATTTGCAATCATAATGTCAGCTATTCCCTCTACTTATAGATGGAAGCATGCAGGGAATTAAACGTTCTTCCCAGAACCTCTACTTCGGACGCTGTATATGACTTACAAGCAGAGAAACAAAAATTTAATTAAATACCAAGGTCATTAGTGAAATTAAATTAAAAATTTCGCTATTTCGTCATGAGAGCCCTTGTAATGGCTGAAGTAACAGTGTTGAGTTTTCGACACAGAGCACTTAACCTGATGATGGTGCTCTCTCACAATGCAATTTAAATAACAAACCAGTGTCCGCGCTTGACATTCATTAGTAAAATGTGTGTAAATCAGTTCAGTTGTCCAGTTTCACGCACCCTTGGCCCACGATTCAAATACCGCCCTCTCGTTTGGAACGCTAACCACAGGGTCCTGATATCCGGGGTCGGCGGGATCATGACGTCACTTCCTGTTTCCTTTATTCTCCGCTTTGTTTATCGCTTTCTTTGAGTGGATCCATTTGGCATACGTGAGAGGTCTCCTCTGTGGTCTAGTGGTCAGAGTTACTGGCTACAGATTTGGAGGTCCCGGGTTCGATTCCCGGCTCTACCAAATTTTCTGAGAAGTGCTGGGTCAGGAACGGGGTCCACTCAGCCTCGTGAGGATAATTGAGGAGCTATTTCAAGGGAATACTGGCTCATGTCTAGAAAACCGAGATTAACGGCGTAGAATATGATGTAATTTCGGAGAACCACGCAGCTCCCTACTCCATTGATGGGATCCCGTTATTAAAAATTAAACTTATAATTTCCTCCCTAGGCCGCAATATGGCTGAGCGACTTTTGACAGGATCAGAACAAAAGAATTCTTCATGACCAATTTTGGGTTCCATTTTATCCTAACAAAGCAAAATGCGGTCTGTCTGCTCAAGATCAGAAAGTTTGTAAGTTGTTTGGACGTTTCATTGTCCACGAGAGAGTGTGTCGGGTACAATTCAACTGTTTCTCTACAACTCGAATTCTTAAGGTCAGAGTTTCGGTTCGTAATTCTATCAATTCATCTTCTTTCTTACCATTTTGTAGAGGAGATAGAAACAGCGTAGAGGGGCTGTATGGAACTTCAGTTTCCTATCAGCTCACTATAGAAAAATGAGTAAAGACAAACTGCCCGTAAGACTGTGGGAGCCTGAAAGAGTTTAACTAACATGGGAAGGAAGAATATTTCATAACCAGAAGCTTAATCCTTTCAAGCACATTGTTAACCAATGCCTTTTCAACCGGTACGCACATAAGCAAATAACTTATAACGACAGGAAAACTTGTCGAAGTCTAACATCTGTCAGCCTATTGTATAATTCGGCAGTGAGGCTAAGGTGAGTCTGAGAGTATATGAAAATATAAAGACCTAGGCATATCTGTATGCACCAGCTGCTGTAACATTAAATGACTCTGTATTTTGCCTATGAATTGTGTTTACTGATTTTATAAACACCAACAATTAGGCATTTTAGCGTCTTAAGTGGAAGTCGTGTCTGCCCNAGGCTAAGGTGAGTCTGAGAGTATATGAAAATATAAAGACCTAGGCATATCTGTATGCACCAGCTGCTGTAACATTAAATGACTCTGTATTTTGCCTATGAATTGTGTTTACTGATTTTATAAACACCAACAATTAGGCATTTTAGCGTCTTAAGTGGAAGACGCTGATCAAGTATCAGCGCCTGAAGTGTTAGAATCTTTTAAAATTCGACGCGGAAGACATTCGCTAATAATTTTTGGGGAAATTCCAATTTTGATTAAAATCGAATAAAATAATGGACAATATACGAAAACCTACATGCCTTTTTCACACATTTCGAGCGCAAATCGCAAGTAGTTCTCCAGACATTTCTCACAGCCAAAGATATTTGAAACGAAACCTGTAGATAAAGTTTAAGAAACGTTTGTTACGCATAATATGCTTCTCTATAAGCCTTAAGGCTTTCGAAATCAGTAAACGATGAACGTTATTCTTCTGTGTCAAGTCAAAATTCAAGAAATGTTGGACTGATCTTGTTAGAAAAATTTTATATCGAATGTCTCGCACAAATGTGTGGAAGGCCATGTCCATACGTCTGCCGGTGACAGTATCAGAACCTAAACTATTGGGTATATTTAAAAAAAATCGATTGTGAAGACTTTCCCTAAAAGGTGTAAGACATCTCTAATTTTCATTCACTCTGACCTATAATAGAGCCCACTTCATTTAATCTATAAATAGACTTTTTCATATATATTAAAATACCGTTTATGGAATTCTATAACAGACCGTAATAACAAATTTAAAAGATCTCACCTTTTCACTCTTTTTTCCCTTTGATTTCTGTAATGGAGACGCAATGATTTCTCTGCGAGGTAGGAACTGATTTTTTAAATTTTATTTATATGAGTTTCGAGCTTAAAATTTGTAAATGACTTAAACTCTGTACTGAATTTTGGAGAGCGGCGATTTTCCCGGGGATAGAGCGGCCGGGGTTTGTAGCTCACCACTAACTTCCATCTAGTGCCGAGACTAAGAACGGTGGAGAAAGATTTTTGAAAAATGTGATGGCATTTCGATTTCCATAAAATCAAGAAACTTCTTGGTCAACTGCTGGAGTCCACTAATTAATTGAACTGGATCGTGGTATGGTTCCAGGGCAGGCTTCGGCTATGTTTTGGAAGAATTCGATTAATCAGACGAGTGACCGACATTGCAGAAGTAAAATTGGTTTACCCGTCGAGCAGATACGAGTGGCCGTATGTACCAAACGATTAAAGTTTGTATTTGCTAGGAACAGCAATGACATGCAGCACTGAACCTTATGTTGATTATTCACTCATTGAAATGCCTCAACAATAGTTAGTATAAACACACTCAGCAATCTAAGCTTCTACTAACATACGTGTATAACGCCTGCAACTCTGTGTTTAGACATCCTGCACTACAGTGGTGTCAGAGAAGTTGCCGCTATATTACGGCGCCCTTCAGCGAATTACACCATTCCACGTCCGTCATCGCTGCGGGGATATCTCTGTATGTGCGGAACAGTTTGCTTGCATCTTATTTTTTTAAGCGCTTTATTGTTATGTTCGTAAGGCTGCACTTAACTGCATATCATGGGATAGAAATGCATTCATTCATTCATCAGTAATCTGTCAGACGACAGGTCCACAGTCTCTTCCAAAACAGTTCCTTCACTTAATGCGATTTAGAACTTTCTCCTTCAAATGAGAATATCCTCTTCTGTCCCCAAGGTCATCCAGCATCTTCTTACGTCTTCTTCCTCGTCTTCTGGTCACTTCTATCCGCCCCTCTATCTTTCCTTCAATAATTTCTTTTAGAAGGCAGTTACTGCGTAAGATATGACCAATCCAATTAGCCTTCCGTTTTCTTATTTCGTGTAAGATATTCCTCTGCTCACTGACTGTAAATAACACTTCTTCATTTCTCACATAATCGGTCCAACTGATCTCCATCCTTCTCCAACATCACATTTCGAAGCTTTCCAGGTGTTTCTGATCTACTGCCCTAAGTGTCCATCGAGGAGGGGAAATGCATTACATCTGAAAAATAAAATTCGGCAGATATAAACCAATATAGATATTAAAATCAAAGTTGGTTGACGAACGAACAATTATTTCATACACAAGCTGAGGAAATACGCGTTCTAAACGAATATAAATTCTTGCTCCCCCAGAATACAGTTCTGAATGAGGGCATGAGAGATCTTGGTGCATTCCCTTTAGAGCAAGAGATTCAAGATTGCAGACAAAGTGGCTACAACGAGTACGAAAATGGCATATACAGAGTTCCCAAGTGGACCTTCCGATATTAAAGGGGAGGGAGTCTGGGGAGTGCTAAGAACGAGAGGCCGAAAGTTCACTCCATTAAGTAAAGGAGAGAAGGGGGGGAAAGGGCCGAATTCAAAGTCATGGACATTCTAGATACTAGTTACACATCGCTGGGCCTAATTACGGCGATTGATATAACATCGTTAAACGACTTATGACTTATAACTGGGTTCAAACACAGCGTGTGGTGAAATGCAGAAAGAGACAGTTTCCTAAACGAATCACACACAGGGTATGTAAACATTTTTGTACTCTTAAGAGTTGGGCGGTCTTATATTGCTGTTACATCTTAACTGCAGTGACCTGATACTGCTGCCATTGCTAAAATGTAGTGGGTTTGAAGCCTAGAGTGACTTAAATATGACAAATGATATTGTTACACGACTTATTTGTTTAGATCACTTGACATTTTAAAACACAACAAAAGGTTCCGGGAAGTTCTTGTGTTATTGATTTTAGATGTTTACAAGGACAAAGGGAGAATTGCGTAAATTACAGATCAATAATTAGACGTGTATAATATGAGGATAATATTAAAATTGACGTTCGAGAAAAAGGATGGACGGTAAACACTTGATCCTTCGGACTCAGCATACAGACCAGGAGCGGTCTATTATTTATACGATAATGGACTTTCCGATTAAATAAAATGTTGGGAAATTCTTGAGTAACTGAACGATTGTTGGCTTTACTCGGGTCCATGGAGATAGTCAGTCAGTCAGTTATATGATCAGTCTACGCAGGACAGTGTTTGCCGTTTATGTGGAAATCAAAGGAATTACTAAATTCATTCATTTACGATAGTACGAGAGGACGGCGGAAATAAACTGCATAGTTTCGATCGGTATTACAGTGTCGAACATTGCCAGAAATAAGCACAATAATTGCAACTACGTGTGTTATGCTTATTCTATCAACATGTCTTTCGACGACTTTTAAAGTTCGTGGCGTGCGAATTCAGGCATATCCTTAAAGGGCTACGTTGTTTAGAAGACTTAATGAATGAGTTGCTCATGGAAACCATAGCTAGAGGTGAAATTTGTGAAATTTTCCCAACGAATTTTCAATGGGCACTACACCAATACATATTAATTTTCTACTAAGTTAAAAGTTAAAAGTTGTCTCTGTGCTTATCGAATTAAGCACTATGCCATGAAAGCTAATGGGGGAGTAGATGTACAGATCCACATTTTCTTGGCCTCGGCACTAGTTGGAGGTGAGCGGCCAGCTTCATACCCCAGCCTCTTTACCCCCGGGGAAAGAGTCAATGGTGCCCATTGTACAGGAGGTTGGGTGGACCCAATAGCAGGCCTGGACGATTTGGAGAAGAGATAATTCTTGACCCTACCGGGACTCGAACTCCGACCCCTCAGTCGTCCAGCCCGTAGCCAGTCGCTATACGGCCTACCACTCCGGCTACTATTATCTGTTTAGTATGTTCACTAGGTACACATAAACACTGCCTAACATTTTTTCATATACATAAACTCCAAGATCTGACAACTGACATGGTAGTAACTTTCAACATCGCAAATAATACGATGTACAGGATATCGTATCGGTTCATGTTTCTGCTCAACTTCTGATATCACATCCACACGTGGTTTGTTAATTCTCACTATCAAACGGTAAACCAAATATTGATTTATGTTGCCTCCATATTGATAGTTTTCGCGGTACATACAAATAACCTGCAGAGATACTGCAGTTCTTTGATACGGTATTATCACACAGATTCCAAGCCATATATCAGATATCGTTAGCGTCTTTCATTTCACAAACCACAGGGAAAAAATTTTTATACGATATTTACGATAAAAACTTGAAACATGTCCGTAGCATGGCGCCTTATGGCATATTCAGTTCTACAAAATTCCATCCATCATATCAGTAGTTAGAAGGAACACATGATGAACACACGAACGTAAGGAATCATAAAACCATTTATTCTTACAGAATGAGAAGTGGGATAAACGTGTCACGATCTTCAGACTGAACCACGAAGAAACGGTTGATGCATCGGTAGTTGATTTGAACACGAGCGTGTGACTATTCATCACAAGGGGGAAAAACGGTTAGATCTATTAGTCAGTTGATAAAACTTCTCGCCTCGTAGGAAGTAGAAATGTGAATAATCTCTCAGGCGTACTTTCATCAAAAGCATGCTCCTTAGCGGCCACCGTTCCATGGGGAGAGAGGCTGTTCTGCACATGTAGCCTATCAATAATTCATCAGTTTCCATTCCACTTCACTCGAGCACCTCTTGAGAGGGTACAAACACCATCCTTTGTTGCTTGAGGATTTGTTTCTTCTGCGGGTGTACATCTCAACCTTGCGATGCTAATCCGGACTTTGACGGATGTTCAGACACGATACACCACAGCAGTATTCAAATTTTATGCTGATCCAAACCTTTTGTATCTCGAAATATATTCAGTGCCCACGCATGCTCGTACATCAAACACATTTAAAACAGGTTTCTTACTTGTTGTTAAGAGTAAGACAACCATCAAATGTAACATGCTTTACAAAATAACCTGACATAAAACTTTAAAGCATAGTGTATTTTATGAACCACATGCTTTAACACACTAAAACTCTGTATTCTGCCCACAGAGTGTATTTGTATGCTCCGTACGGTTCTCACAGTAAACAGCGACTGTTTCCCTAAACAGCATTAACCAGTTGATCTTCGTAATGGAGACGTAATGTGTTCCCTGTGAGGTACTAACTCAACTATTAATTAAGATCTAAAAGTTTGTGACGATGGTACACTGGTACGAGTGTTATGTTTTTGGACATTATCCGGAGGTATGAACTAGCTCTATCTAACAGGCCCAACAGAGTAGGTTTCACTTGAAGACGGAGACAGAATTCAGTCTTCGAAACGTTGTGTTTTGAAAAATAAACAGGACGGTTTTTAGATATAGACAAGACGATGGATAATGTTCAAGAACATAATACTCGTATGAACTATATATTCTCTGAAAAAAAAATTCTGTCTTTAAAAGGCTAATATAAGCCTTAACAATTAATATAAAATGTAACGGTCAACATGTCTCATTTTATGGGGCTACTGTCCAGAGATACCCAGTACGATAATTTTGAATGATGAATGGGGCGAGATGGACCACGAGGCGAGAGGGGCTTATTTCGAGGTATTTTATGGACATTTGCCAGAGATGACCGAGGAGAATGGCGTAGAAGAAGCCAGTTATCATGTTCTGCTAAATTGTTCTTTCGGACATTCGAACAAACTGCGAGTCAGATGGATTAAAACTTTGCTAATCCCGTCGGTATTTTATTATTATTATTATTATTATTATTAGAGGGGGTGGGTTTCCCCATGCACTTAGACCAGTTATTGGTCCATTGTGCGTCCCCTTTTAATTTCTACTGTCACCATACCCTACCGGTACTGGTTCGTGCTATCAGCCCCGTTCAGCCAACGAGGTCGGCCGTCGGTACCTGATATTTCCCCATCTACCAGAGGCATTGCAAACTACTTGAGCGGGAAATTGTTGCCTAATTTTGCTCAGAGGTCTCCTAGAGACATGACGATCTTTTACGTGCCGTAAATCCCTTCCGTAGAACGGTCTTCTTATGACTGAATTTATTAGCATTTATAGAAAATCTAATTTCAGTATCGCTGCACAGACAACAACTATGCCGGCTTGCGAGTGTGATGTCAAGTCGTCAAACCCCGATGGCTGCCAGAGCTACGAAAACTGTGTATCTAAATTTAACGTGCTTTAAATCGAAACCTACTCGTATATGAGAAGCACTGTTCTCAAAGTCTTAACTATGGAGTGTACTATCTTTTGGGATATGACGCCGTGTAGCATAATATAAATCTAGTAGTGTTTTAGAGGAACGTACTGCCTCCATCTTTAGGGTCGAATAATAAACAAAGTAGCGTGTTTAAAACCTGAAAGGCACTGTTGATTTATAAGAAACTGATTTGATTTCTGTCGAGATTTCAAATAAATTCAGGATTCTGTGGGCATGAAAGGCATAAGGACGTTTCAAATGTCTGATTCGAAGAATACCGTTGCATCGCTCCGACCTTAGAAGTTATTCGTCCTCAACCTTAAAACGGAGAGTCGAACCTGTGCAGGCATACAACCCGCTTTAACATTCAGTAACTCGGAACACACCCAACGGTGTTCTACGAGACTTACATGATGATTGGGCGTGCCATAGCTCCGGCGGTTGGTCGCCGGCTTCCCACTGCGACGGCCTGGGTTCGAGTCCAGATCAGGCAATGTAGGATTTGTGATTGAAAAATTGGCAGTGGGCCATGTTTTATCCGAGTACTTCGGTTTCCCTTGCCAAGTCTCATTCTACCGACTGCACCACAATTATCATCATCATCTGTCATCTTGGGTCTCGTACAATAGGCCAAACAGTCGCAGAACCAAGTGGACTCAGTCTCACCCCATGGAAAAAACATGATGATTAGTGTAAACAGCTACTCAATTCCCCCACACAATTTAGTTACTGAAATTTGTAAACGAGAAACTGTATGATTTGACGGAGTTAGGAATATTTTTTTTCTCGATATTATTACGCTGAGTTTCAGATATTATTGAACTGGAAGTACTCGTAATACGGTAGCAGAATTAAATGTAATTTCATTACTTCCTCTGGCTGTTTCCTGTCTCGAACATTCAGGTCAGCCCACACTATACTAAGTGCTTTGCTATAAATTCATATCTCCTGAGGGAATAAAGAAAGCAGCCGTTTGCAATTCACTTAAATTCTGCACTTTCATAGTTGTCTCTCTCACAGATGCAAATGAATTGTTTTATGTGGGTATCGCTAATCCAATTTTGAACATTTGACTAGTTACGGGGGAATGGTTAACCACGACTTCATGCAAATAAATAAAATTTCCATTTATTTTCCCTTATATCTGTCTGTCATTATAAGGAAAAATACACTTTCTTGATGATCTCCGAACATTCAGTTCACCCTTCCATCTATGGCTCTGCAGTCCTTTTGTTGGACTTTGGCCCCATTTTCAGTTTCTTAATCCCATACACAGTCGGTAGGACTCCTTGGACGGGGGATCAGGCCGTCGGAAGACTGCTTCCTACATAGAACACAAACATAGAATAGACGCATACAGACATTCATGCCTTGAGTGGTATTCGAACCCACGATCCTAGCATCCGAGCGAGCGAAGACGGTTCATGATTTAATTTTCAGTTGCTCAGCTTTTACTAAAACAATCATGCACAGTGTTCCTGCTTTGAGAGTCAGGATAGCTAGTCGGTATAGGGACGGGTTATAGGCTGGACGGTCGGGTTTCGATTCCCGTAGGGATAACAATTTTCTTTTCCATAGCGTCCAGGCCAGTCCTGAGGCTCACCCAGCCTCCTATCCAGTGTGTCCCCGGGTCTGTTTCCGCGAGGGTAAAGCGGCCGGGGATTGGAGCTGACCACTCTCCTCCATCTAGTGCCTGGTTCAAGAATTTTGGGGCCACGCCTCCACTCCCTCATACGTCTTCCTGACGCGGTGCTTAATTAATTAAGGACAACTTTACACATTTTATTGTTCCTGGCTTCAACGTCGTGGCAAGCATTTGGCGGAGTGAGGAAAATCATGTAGAAGCACGTTCTACTTAAGAATACTGAGAGAGAAGCGACGACGTTTCAGACAAGAGATATATTCCTTTGAATTATAATGTTCCCGTGCAGCCGGACTATGTGTAATCGTTCCCATGTAGTTTCTAATCCTGACAGCAGTAAAAAGAAGTTAAATACCCACTAATGACCGTCATTGCATTTAAACACAGTTTTATGCATACGGGGCGCTCTCCTCGGCTCTAACACAGGAATAATAAAATGCAAAACAAATGACAGCAATTACTTCTTCTTATTGCCGTTGCCACTGCGCAGTCGTCAGATTTTCTCAGCAGGGCGTCAAGGGGGACGGACCCGCCACCGACTGTAAGCAGTTTGAGATAAAGTTGTTCCTGTTTATGATGTAAGGTCTGATACAATAACACTGAAGAAGTAATTAAAACCATATTTAGGGAGCAGATCAATTTGCAGTGGTTTGAACAGAAAACTCCACACACTGAAGTACAGAAACATGGGCTATATTTGAAAGTGTTGCCAGCNCACCGACTGTAAGCAGTTTGAGATAAAGTTGTTCCTGTTTATGATGATGTAAGGTCTGATACATTAACACTGAAGAAGTAATTAAAACCATATTTAGGGAGCAAATCAATTTTCAGTGGTCTGAACAGAAAACTCCACACACTGAAATACAGAAACATGGGCTATATTTGAAAGTGTTGCCAGGTGATTGTAAAGACTTAATATTACATCTGGAACAACATTAAACTCTGAACGGAGTATTTTAGACGGATTTGAAGCTTAAGATGGAAAGGTATTCGATGAAATTACATGGCTATGTTGATGACATTTACTAACTGATAGAGTATCTAGTTAGTAAGTGTAGATCAGTGGTTCTGGCTTTTGTTGAGACTGCGGCCCGGTAAATCCCTTTTCAATAAGACCGAGGGTCCGGTACAGTTGATGTCAGGGCCCGGCAGTTGAGCAACACTGGTCTAGAGGATATAGAGTGCTGAAAGTAGTGGAAAATGCATCGGGGGAAATATCCATGGCCTATTTCGAAGTACCCACAAAAGAAAGTAAATGATTCTTAAACGATTTAATGGTTTTTAAAATTCACCAGTTATACAGCGTCAAACAAGGCTTTACATTTTAAATTAGATTAAAACCTTAAGGAAACAGACGCGACCTCTTGTGATCATGTTTTTTTGAGGGTCTGAGAAAACCACGATAGACCTCAGTCTGTATAGTCAAGTTACGTTCCGAGAATCGAACCCGGGACCTCCAGAATATGGGGAAGAAGCGCTAATTACTATACCGTTGTGTTCGGTGAGGAAAGAATGAAAGGAAAGAGAGAATAAAGGAAAGAAATCTTACTATGAAAGGGTCTGTTTTAAAATTAACCTTCTGAGTGCCATCAGAAATTTAAGTCCACCATTTGCAATACTTTGGTGATTGTTCGTGTTCGGAACTGGGTTGAGAGATCCCCGTCCCTCTTTCAGAAAATTTCTCAGGGATCATTTCAGTCAATAAATTCCTATCATTCAAATGTCGAATATCTCTCCTTTATTGAAAAATTGTTGCGTTATTTAACAAGTCAATAACCTCATTCCATATTGACTGGAGCAGCATTCAGCGTCAGGAAGCCCTTGCTTCTAGGGGATGGTTCCGAGATCCGGTGCAATGTGAAAGATCTGAAGGGGCGACGGGTGCCCGCGTTATTAAATGCTATCGATTCTGGTCGAACAATTACCTCTGAACTTGAAGGTCTGGTAAACATCTCCAAAGAAATCACACTTTGCGCTGTTTTCTGAAAGGATTTTTTTTTTTGTGGTTTGTTCCTTCCCCTTTTGAAGAAAATGCCCGATACATCAAGAAATTCGTTAGGAGGGTCATGTTACTGGAGGTCATCCAGATGTCGTGTTTTTCATGTGTTCGAAGAAGTCCAACATGGTGGCAATGCGAACTCCTTAGTAGGCACAAAGCTATCATTATTGTTTACGAGTCTTAAATTTTAGCAGGACAATAACGTGTGTAGAATAGTAATATTTTATACAGCAGAATTTACGACTCAATGATTAACGTGATTGACCACGGTCGATCGAACGGAATTCGATTCTCGACAGGGAGAGAATTTTTCCCTTCTGCTCTGCTACCTATCGGATAATACAATGAGAAAACGAATGTCTCCACTGTCATCAGTTCCAAGGTTAGGAATACGTGGAGCTTAACTCCGGATATTTGTGTGAAAGTCGGAAGGAGAGAGATCACTGAGAAGACAAAAGCTTAGGTGGGTGGACAATATTAAAATGGATCTCAGAGAGATAGGATTGAATTGTATGGATTGTATTGATCTGGCTCAGGATAGATACCAATTGCGGGCTCTTGTGAACACGGTGAAGAACCTTCGGGTTCCATAAAATGCTGGAAAGTTCTTGAGTAGCTGCAGAATTGGCGGCTTCTCAAGAAGGACTCAGCTGCATGAGTGAGTTACCTTCAGTCTTAGTATACGTCTTCATATCACGGTTTTTAGGCACAGCAACAATTTTACCCTTAAACTGGAGACACTTGGAGACATGTCAAGGGCCAATGGTTCAGACCTTTACAAATACCCGAGTGCTCAATAACATATTGAATCTAAAGAACGAAATGAATGAGCGATTTTCTAATGCAATGAAGAGTAACATGATTCTTACAAGTCGCAGTATTGTTAGTACAGTGACATCTGGGAGGCTTGTGGGCTAGGCATGTTACTGACGTGGGGAGATGGAAGTGTCCAAAAGGAATAACAGAAAGAGAAGGGTAAGGCCAAATGGTAGGCTTATGTGATCACGGTGACTATCGATAATTTTTTTGCAAAGACCAGAAGACGAGGAAGAAAGATGCTGGATGACCTTGAGGACAGGAGGAAGCTCTAGATCTCATGAAGTGGAGGAACTGTTTTGGAAGAGACTGTGGACCTGTCGTCTGACAGATTACTGAAGAATGAATGAATTAAATTATTGACCAGTTAACAGTCAACAGAAAACAACTTCCGTAGAGTTGCTTAGCTATTTCCGTTAGCATATTTCAGTAGGTTAATTGTAACTGAATCAACTACATCACTAAAGGTTATTTTTGCCTCTAAGTATGATAAAGGGGACACTGGAACAACAAGAAGGTGCTGTCATATCACAGCTCGCACATGACAGGACGGCCCTCCCTGCTGGAGACCCACAACACTTGCTTTAAATTGATAAATGGTCCAGAGGCTCTCGTCCTCATCTCGGAACTTAATTCCATTTCCTGGCCAGCACAGGTCGCAGACTAAACGGCGTGATAATTACATGTCCTTCTCGTTGCGCCCCCTTAGCGACTTAACTTAATTCACATTTAAACGTGAGACTATCAGGCAGTAGTACGACGCTCAAGGGTCACTAGTTCCGAGTCCTGATATAAGGGTTATGAGTGGAATCATGTCGGTCAGGTTTCCCCAGCGCAGAAATGAGTCTCAGTTTATGCACTGAATATGTAATGACTGAAATTCGGTGCCAGCACTTTTTACATTACATTACATTATTTATTATACTGCAATTGGGTTTTAGCCCGGTGGCAGTAGTACACAATAGGACACAACAGACAAGTAACACACATTACACTACGTGACAACACGTTCAAACAAAACACAATACACAAAACACAACAATAAGGACATCCTACCACAGTGAATACAAACCAAATACGATTAACAACTACAACAATTACAGAGAAATACAAACAACTGCAACAAATACAACAACAAGGACATCCTACCACAATGAATACAAACCAAATACGATTAACAACTACAACAATTACAGAGAAATACAAACAACTTACCACGATCTACTCTCCCACTCAAATTTGTAATTGAATATTTCCCTAAGAGTAATGCAGTATTCTAGAGGCAGGGACATGAGTTTGGTTATGCGATGTAGTCTTCATACAAGTTACATTACATCAGTGTTTAATTATGCCCAGTTTCCCAAACTGTATAAGAAGGAATAGAATTTGTGGGCACAGTCATTAGTACTACATCTTACTCTGTTTAATAGAATAAACATAAGTAAATAATGTCTGAAGAAGATTGCAACCGCAGAAACGGCCCGTTTCTCTGAGGTAGAGAGGTGAATATCTATGTAAGATCTATTTTAGAATTGCTGTAAGCTAAAAGCATGAACTACACACTCAAACGTGATGAATTATTTACGGCGGCCATATTGAAGCAGACGAACCAATGTTGTTACAAGCTACAGGAAACGAACTTGTTTGCTGTTCAATTGCCAGTTTATTCCGTTCATATTATCCTATTTTGAGGTACGTGTCGCGTAAACTCCCTTAAGTTCTTCTGGCCTACCGTCTGCGTATTATTAAGCATTTAGCAATACGCAAATAATTTTTACGGGATGTTACATTTTGGGATTCTCAGTAACAATTGTAGTCGTATATCGGTTTTAATTTTGGCCACAGATATGGACTGTCACATGTAAATTATATTTTACATTTATTTCGACTAATTTTTCGCAAATTTTACTAAGATCAGATGCTTGGGAGTCCCCCCCCCAAATAACAGGTTAAATTCAGCGAATGCACGTTACATTTCAATTCAGAATTCTCGCTCTCCTCCCCTTCCTTAACAAAAAGCTGAAAACTGAAATATACAACAATACAATTTTCCATTACGTCTTACGTGAGTGTGAAACTTTATCTCTCAGTCACGGTAACCGAGCGGTCTGAGGCACGCACTGCCTTCGCTCACTCGGAAGCCGGGATCGTTGGTTCGAATCCCACAGAAGGCATGGATGTTTGGTGTGTGTGTATGCGTATATTCTATGTTTGTGTTGTCCTGTGTTTAGGTAGAGGCCTTGCGACCAGCTGATCACCCGTCCAAGGAGTCCTACCGTCTGTAAAATGATCATGAAACTGAGAAATCAGCCCTCTGTTCCAAAGTTCAAGCAAGAGGAGAGGAAAAAGATAAGAACACAGATCGAGAGTAACTGAAAATTAAGCTCTGAAAAGAGTATACGGACTTCAGAGAGCGTGAGCCACGAAATTAAAAGCTTACGAATTCGCACTATTTGCCAAATACTATTCGGGTGCTGAAAGTCAAAGAAGATGAGACAAGTAATTTGTAGAACACATGGCTGGCGTTAGAAACCCACATAAAATTTTAGTTGTGAAAAAACAGAAATTAAGATATCAGGAATAGGTGTAAATGATATTAAAATTAATCATGCAGAAAGAGGATATGAGGAGTGGAACTAGATTCAAGTGGCTCAGGATATGGCCCAGTGGCTAATTCTGGGGCACAGTAATCAGCCTTTTGGTTCTATAAAGAGGTGGACAATTTCATAAACTCAGTGACAATTCGCTTCTCGAGGAGGGCTGTATAGAGAGATAACTTTGACGTACTGCTTCAGCACGTCATTGCCAAACTGTAGATGTGTGCATTGTACAACTGTCTACAGCTACGTACAGCCGAGCGGTCGCTCGGTCTTAGGCATGAACCGTCTTCGCTCGCTTGAACACTGGAATAATGGGTTCGAATCCCACTAGAGGCATGGATATCTGTGTGTATTTATTCTTTGTTTGTGTTGTTCTGTGTGTAGGTAGCGGCTTTGCGACGAACTGATCCCCTGTCCAAGGAGTCTTAACGACTGTGTATAGATTGAGAAACTGAAAAATCGGCGAAGGTCCAAAGGGCTGTAGAGCCATAGAGAAAAATATAACTACGTAAGTTATGATTCAATTGTATCTGCTTTAGGTCTTTCTCAGGGAGCAGTTCACAAGGAAGAGAAATGTAAAGTTGGGTTACATTCATCTGGCTAAAGCGGCTAACGTTCGTTTATTTTGACGTCGCTTACAAATTACGTTTCGTCTGTTTTTACTAGATTAGGTCGGATTATGTCAGGATGGGACGAATTAGGGCAGGCTGTTCGCACTGGAATTGATTACTACAGATTATAAAGGCCTGAGAAGAATTAGGGTGGACTGGGGCACATGGGCTCTGATTATGGCGGGTGTTATTGGCTGAGGGCGGATTGGGGCGGATTGGGACGGATTAATTTCGGTTAGGATATGTTAGGTCTCGTTAGTGGGTGATTAAGTTTGATTACTATAGATCATGACACATTCACTTAAGATCTGTTAGAGGCTTCTGTTTCATCAGGTTGCACGTGGTTAAGGGTACATAAGGAAAGGCCAGTTGTAAATTTGGGGGGATGGGTCCGGAGGAGGACACAGTTAGTGGTTTAATTTTTGTTCTTGATTGAACGATATGTATACATTCTTACTTACTTAATCCGTTCCTCTTATACGCTACGGTGTCGAGGTTGTTTTTTTTTTTGGATCATTTTTCAGACGGTAGGACTCCTTGGACAAGTGATCAGCTTGTCGCAAGGCCTCTATCTAAACACAGGATAAACACATACACACACATACCAAATATCCATGCCTTGTATGGGATTCTAACCCACGATCCCGGCTTCCGAGCGAGCTAAGATAGTACATGCCTTAGACCACTAAGAGTACGGTGACCGGATGTATGGGTTCTTAATCCTTAAAATTTGTTAATGAATTCTGAAATTAATTTTGGACATCTCACGCAAATAAATTTAGTACTGCTAATCAAGGCACACTTTGTCAGTTCCATCCTCGTCCTTCCTAGAAACTGGATTATTTTCCCTGATTTTCGTCAGTCACTCCATGTAAATGCCCATATAGTACACGAACAATTTATCGTCTCATCACATTGCCATATTCATTCATTGGTTCAGAATTTCTGTACTTGTCACACATGACAGGTTCCCGTGATAGGCTCTCCTGAGCATAGTAATAAACCTTCGGGTTTCATAAAGGTTTGTAGAACCTACAGGTTTCTCAATTTTCGGCAATTCTATTCTGGCGCCGAACGTCGAGGTTGACTTGTTGTCATTCCTGGTTCTTATTTTAATGGTCCGGGTTCTGATCTCCGCCCAAAGATCAGTTAGACCGACTAAGATGTTAGGTGTTTCTCTTCAGAGCCTATAGTTAATTACTTTACTACTACCTTATAATATGCCACAACCACTTCCTTTCATGTACTTGGCAGTCAACCTAACATTTGACACTGCTTAATCAATGTCACCGAGAAAGTGTCGTTAAATAAACAATCTTGTCCTCATTTTTTTCCCTTGGCACGACAGCCCCAGTGGGCCTAGGCCTACCTCCATGAACTTCTCTGTTCACTTCGGTTTTTCTAGATCTTACACATTTGGTAGGACTCCTCGGGCGGGGTGATCAGCTCGTCGCAAGACCTCTACCTGTACACAAACATAGAAAAACGCACACACAAACTAGACATCCATGCTCTGAGTGGGATTCGAACCCACGATCCCGGTTTCTGAGCGAGCGAAGACAGTACAAGCCTTAGACCGCTCGGCTACCGTGACCGGCATTGTCCTTATTTACATTGCCCAACAGGGATATACTTGCCGAAATGCTCAGTTCGAGTATTACGGGCCTTAGTAATTTGATCAGTGGGTCGAACGTTGTAACGTGTCTTTTTAATTAGATAGGAGGGAGGCAAGTGTTTCAATCCAAGGCAACGCAAACTGTTGCTACATTTAAACAGGGACTGAATGAGGCTCTAAGGGAATATCTGCTGTTGATTCTAGACGCGAGATTACAAACAGAAGTTAAGCAGAACTTGTGCATGTTCCTCTCCCAGACGAGCTAAATCTCACTGCAGTTTATACTCCCTCGTAACAAAGTTAACGAGTGAATGTATTAGCTGCTCCCGGATTATCATTACTTCTCACTCAGACGCACCTGATGAAACTCCGCCGAAATTAGAAACCATTATTTATGCTTCTAACCGGTCACGGTAGCCGAGCGGTCTAAGGCATGAACTGTCTTCGCTCGCTCGGAAGCCGGGATCGTAGGTTCGAATCCCACATAAGGCATGGATGTTTAGTGTGTGTATGCGTTTATTCTGTGTTTGTGTTTTCCTGTGTTTAGATACAGACCTTGCGACGAGTTGATCACCCCTCCAAGGTGTCCTACCGTCTGTAAAAACGATCATGACACTGAGAAATCAGCCCTGTGCCCCAAAGTGTGAGGAAGAGGAGGGGGAAATTATGTATCTGGGCGATATACTGGGATCTGTCAGTTTAATTGAGAGCTTGTGGATGATCTTAAATACATATCGGACGATAACAGACTTAGTAGAACGTTATTGCAGTTGGCTTCTTAAAGCATATCCTCAAAAGCTGTAGAAATCGCCTCGACGTAACTTGAAAGAAAATCGGAAAAATTGCTTCGCTCAGTAAAATTGCTTAGAGTAATAAAAAGTGGGGTTAACAGCATTTATCACATTAAAATCTGAACAGGTTTATTAGGAAAATAAAATCAAAGAGAATGGGAGTGGCGGGGAGATATGAATAATGCTTAGAAAATTTTAGTTGGAGAGCTGGAAGGAGAAAATTCATCTGGGAGACGTAGGCGTAGATAGAAAGGTAACAACACAAAAGCGGACCTCGGGATATACAGTGGACCCGTGCAGTTAGATTCCACTGGCGGGCTCGTGTGAACACAGCAACACGGTAGAGCGCAGAGCGACCAACCGCTTCAGTTCCGAATCGTCAAAAAGTTCTGCTAACTTTCTCCTTTCATCATCAAGGAATCATATCATTCCCCTGATGATGGTCCCCGAAACGTCGGTTTTCTACTCGATGCTGACACCTCTAACTGTGCAAGAAGTTTATATTAATTTTAGCTGCCGTGAGGTGTGTAAGTCTGATACATAAATTAACATTCCGGTTACATTAAAGGTGAGGGATTTGTTGACTAGCTAAGCGAAGAATATCATCCATAATCATTAATCAGTCTTAATCTTAATATAAGTAACCAAATTATAATTTTTCGCTTAGTGGGGGGTGGAGTCCATCTGGGTCCACTCGGCACGGTGGCCACTCATTGGCCTATTGTAGCCTGCCCCGCGTGATTATGATGATGGAGAATTTGGTGGAATGAAGATTGGCAGGGGAAACCGAAGTACTCGGAGAAAACCCGCCCCAGCGCCATTTTGTCCACCACAAATCCCACTTGATCAGACCAGGGATCGAACCCGAGCCGCCGCGGTGAGAAGCCATCCAAATTAATATAAAAATTTACCTATCTCTTCAATGAAATTGCAATGCCAAAATTATTTCAATATTCCATCCCACTCAGATTTCAAATCTGGCAAAATTTATCAACACACAAAGTTCCTGTCACTTAGTGTGTCTACGTTCTGCGTCGCGGACTTCAAGACAGACAAATGTGGCCTTCACACAAGCGCTGTGTCTGTGATGTTAACAATAAATGTATTTTACTTTCAGACTGTAGATACCTCCTAGTGTCGGGATAGCGCCGGGGTTGGATAACCGAGGTGTGGGTGTTCGNTGGACGACCGAGGGGTGGGTGTTCGAGTCCCGGTAGGGGCAAAATTTTCTCTTCTCCATAATGTCCAGACCGGCTCTAGGGCCCATCCAATGGGCACAGGGGGCTCTTTCCCCGGGTGTAAAGTGGCCGGATCGTGAAACTGACCACTCACCTCCAAATAGTGCCAAGGTGAAAATAACATGGATCTACATCCATTCCCTCATACGTCTTCATGGCACAGTGCTTAATTACTTAAGCACAGGGATAAATTTACCTCATCGCACGTGTTGATATACTTACTTCGAGTGCTTAAATTAATGTTCACTTATAAGGAGAACACAAGTCTAAATATTCATAAATCATGTCTGTAATAGAGCGGGTGGGCCTAAGTAAACAGAGTTCTTATCAAGAGCAAATTCAACCTTAATCTTCATAATGAACTTCGACTAAGTGGAACATCCTGTGATTCAAAATCTTCTTGCTTTTACCATGAGATTTATGGTAACATTTCCCAATATTCTCCTAATTCTTAACGCTTAATACTTTCCTCTCCTTTTTAATATTCCAATACTTTCACGTACGGTGGTTTCCACATTTTAAACTTTACCACAAATGCAAAACGGGGTTGCGCGTGGACGGTAATGCAGATACCTACAAACCCTCCTTCTCAAAAATAGTATTGGAAACCGATATATCGGCCGGGATAAAGCAGAACGCAGAAAAAGTTCCTCCTTGACGTTGGAAAGACTGCGCTGGTCCATTTATAAATTCCTGAAGCAGTGAAGAATTAAATCAATAGCGCTACTCACCGTTTGAGCCATGTGCAGTAGGACTACAAACCCCACCAAAAGCATTTATGCCATCTGAAGGACTGAAATTGACAGTACTGATTTTCATATGAATGTAATTGAAAACCATCGACCAGTATCTGAGGCTATAAAGTTGTAGACAGAGCTGGAACGAGGAGGTTCATACTCTGCACTTGTAAGCAAACATCCTTATGATAATCAAATTAAGTGGGATGAGATGGTAGGGCATCTAGCATGCATACATAGTTTTTGTAGGAAAATCTTAAGAGAAGAAACCAAATTTTAAGATACATGTGTTTCCGGGTGGGAGGATAGTATTAAGATAGATTTTTAAAGCATACGTTTACGATGTAAGGACGTGGAATGGATGTCTGATTCTCAGTGCAGTCAATTTCTAACCTCGGTACTAGATGGAAGTCAGAGGTCGGCTTCACGCTCCAGCCGCTTTACCCTTGAGGAAAGAACTTCTCATAATCGTTGGATAGAAGGCTGGATGGACCCCAGATCCAGGCTGGACGCTGTGGACTACTGCTACTACTACTACTACTACTACTACTACTACTACTACTACTACTACTACTACTACTACCACTACTACTACTACTACTACTACTACTAATAATAATAATAATAATAATCAGGCAAAAGATATTCTAACACTAAGTTTCCGGGTGTTCCAGTCTTTTCGTATGTCAGAAATGATCGTAAGAAAGCCATCTGCAATTTTGTCTACTCCATAGAAACATTTACTGAACGTGTTTGATGTCAGTTTAAGATAGTGACAGACCTGGACAATACTTGTAAAGGCACTGGTACAGAGAAAGTGTTTCGAAATAATAAGAAGGGTGAAGTTCTAAAGGTTGTGGAATTACAATGAAGTCACCAGTTCTCTCAGAATGTTCTTAAGGCGATTAAACTGATCGATATATCGATTACACCAACCTTTTCTTGAATGAAACTCTAAGGAATATTTACAATGTCAATAAACCCGATTGAACTGCTGCTGAATGTTTGTTCTGTGGTCCCTGAATGGACCCGGGGCTTGTTCTTCCTCCTGAGCTGCTGGCTCTCTACACTACAATTCGTGGCGGACACAACGTGTCTGGATCTCTGGTCCCTAAATACATATTTATTCACTCTGTCCGTCCTTTCAATGTACCCCTCCGACTGTTGGTAGTGTTTTTCAGATTCTTCAACTCTCACAGACTCTCTGGATTATGATGAGACCTACCCTCCGACTGTTGGTAGTGTCTTTCAGATCCTTCAACCCTCTCACAGACTCTCTGGATTATGATGAGACCTACTAATGCAATCGGAATGAAAACGAAAAGTTATGCTAGCACATAGATCTATTCTTTAAGCAAAGTACATATCGAATTAATATTCGTATTAGACAACAGGGGAGCACTATTCCACAAAATAGTTCTTTCATATAGGAACTTCAATTGACCCTATGCATCAATTCGGGCATACCGTATTTACGCATGTATAGGCCGCAGCACAATTTTCAGACAGAAATTATAGAAAAAATAATTTTCTTGGAATATTATTTCAGGAGCAGAACACCCTGTATTACTAATTATGAATATATTTTTTAAAAAATGAAGTGTGATTTCGAATATAAGCCGCACCCCAGTTTTCCTCTTGAATTTTTCGCAAAAAATGTGCGGCCTATACATGCGTAAATACGGTATTTTGAGAAACTGATGGTCGTTAAGCTAATTAATGGAATGCCTCGTCTTTATGTAGGTTCATTAAGGCTCAATGCCGTGTTCACACAACCTTACCTTTGGTCATTACTCTGAGCCTGATATCTATATCCCCATACTAGTTCTTTAAGATTAATTTTAGTACTATGTTAAATTTCTGCTTAGTTCTACCAAGTTGTCCTTTTCCTTAAAAATCCTAACTAAAATTTGTATGCATTTCTTATATCTCTTATGCGTGTTGTATGTTCCGCTGTTATACTCTTTAATTTTATCACCTAAAAAATCACCCCATGTGCCGGTCACGGTAGCCGAGCGGTCTAAGGCATGTACTGTCTTCGCTTGCTCGGAAGCCGGGATTGTGGGTTCGAATCCCACTCAGGGCACGGATGTTTAGTGTTTGTGTGCACGCGTTTTTCTGTGTTTGTGTACAGGTAGAGGCCTTGCGACGTGCTGATCACCCGACCAAGGAGACCTACCGAATGTCTAAGATCTAGTAAACCGAAGTGAAATGGAGAGTTTCTTGAAGGTAGGCCAAGGTCCAAATGGGGCTGTAGTGCAAAAGAAAAAAATATAACATGTATAATAATATAAATTAATAAATGGCTAATTGATTTACGACCTCCTTTAGTGTAAACGAAATTCTTGAATTGAGTTTCCGAATCTGTACTCTAAATATACTCTGCATATTATGACTATCAAAACAAATACGCCCAACATTACTGCTTGGTCTCAGTTAAGCACAAATGTACATATACATTTTTTTTCTTTGGCACCAGTGGGCCTAGGACTACCTCTATGAACTTCTACGTTCACTTCGGTTTTTCTAGATCTTACACATTCGGTAGGACTCCTTGGGCGGGTGATCAGCTCGTCGCAAGGCCTCTACCTGTAGACAAACACAGAAAAACGAACATACACAAACTAAACATCCAGGCCCTGAGTAGGATTCGAACCCACGATCACGGTTTCCAAGCGAGGGAAGACAGTACATGCCTTAGACCGCTCGGCTACCGTAACCTGCCATATACATATTCTTAACGGTAAAATTGCCTCCTGACTAATTAATTAATTAAGCACTACGCCATGAAGGCGTATGGGGGTGTATAGATTAATATATTCCTGACCTTGGCACTAGTTTGAAGTGAGTGGTCAGCTTCACGCCTCGGCCGCTTTATCCCCGAGGAAAGAGCCCCCGGTACCCATTGGTTAGGCCCCAGAACCAGGCTGGACGATGTGGAGGGGACAAAGGTCTAAGCCCTTACTGGGACTCGAACTCCGAATCCTCGGCCTTTCAGCCCGTAGTCAGTCGCTATACCGACTACGCTGTTAATCTCATACAAAATTGTTTAAGCGCAAAAGTGGATTTGCGTCATTTTTGCACCATGTTAGTGACGTCTTGTATCCTTAGAATGAATGTCGCTGCTTTATGCGCCGGGTCCGCTGAGCATTCAACTTGCCTTTAAAAGTGTAAATGTTACATACATTATTCAATTCGTTTGCACCCAGCTCATGGGGATGTTGCTTTCACCCATGTTCTGAACATGAACAAAAAAAAAAGGGGGGGGGATCTTTATAGCATACACAAGTTTCACAACACAGATTTTGCAATTATCTTTCCCACAGACGAAACTCCGCGTCAGTGTCGCCATCTGTGGGCTTACCGCAAGAGTCCAGACTGAACTCGGTTCCTTGTTACTTCACATGCGCCGCTAGATTTGTATCCAAACGCCCAAAAATTAAATTCATGGCACCGTGATTACGTAGCGACGGTTCCCAAGCTACGCACATCACTTAATTAAACAGGGGACTCAGACATGGATAAAGCATTTTGAAGTGTTGGATGATAAATATACACGTAAACGTGGCTACTGAACAATTTGAACTATAGTGACCCTTTTCTGATATAAGTGATAACACGTTATTCTAGAGTCAATAATGCTTAAACAATGCATTCTGTATGGGCCATAAACTTGATCTTTTAAAACTTATGAAAGAACAAATTTTGCCGATGTTTAAAGATAAAATTTCTTTACCTAAGGGACATGACTTTCCTGAGGAATAAGATATTAAAAATGGTGACTGGAAACAAGAACAGAATACTGAATTTTGCAAGGAAAATTCATGATATAGTGTATAGCGAACTAGATTTTATTACGTATTTGTCAGTACAATATTTTGAGATACGCCTTACTTCGAACGCGTGTCATAAAACATTCTGTGCTGACAATTACGTAATGAAAGTTAGTATGTTATACATTGCCTGATTGTCTAATTACAACTGCATGGTATGAAGAATAATGATAGAGCAAGGAAGGAAAATGAGGCGAGACCCAATTTCTAAACTAAACCAGCGGAAGAAACATTATTGAAACAAGGTGCCATGATCTGAGCTGGTTTGGTTTGAAACTAGTTCAAGATGGACCCCAGTAGTGGATTTCCGTTATGGCAGTCAACAAGAGTGAGACATTTATCTAACATATTGTAACATGAGCGAACAGTTTTGCAAGAGACGTCATCCGTTGCTAGGCAATGGCACCGTAAGTATGCTCCTACATCAAACAAGTGAGCCGTTACGATAACGTATAAAGAAACAACAACAGTAGAACTGTTGGGGGCGGTGTTTTCTGTGCGGTCCCTACCGATGCTACATAACGAGAACACCAATCATTTAGTAGTCAGTTCCCCGTATGGATGTGGGGTCGAATACCTCCACTGTAGCCCTGCAAGTTGTAGGAGGCGACGAAAAGGGAACACAGGGCCACTCTGTTAATAGGGAATATAAATACGGGGACCTGGACCTCCAGTTTGGGGGAGTCTTGAAACTGAGAGAGTAAAATGTGATCATGAGTCCTGCTCGGATCTCAGAATGCCTGCGCTGGCGAAGCCCAGCAGCAATTTTAAACGACAGTCCCATCCTCTCGTCAGAGAGAATGTCACATAAGGACTACGACCGAAAGTGTTCAGCTAAAAAAAATACTGGTCGTGAGTTTCAAAGGGCTTATCATCAAGACAAATTTATTGACAATAAAGCGGCCAGACATAAAGTTACTCTGACTCTGACTAGTAGTCAGTTGAGAGTTGTGAGCCAGTAGACATCCAGTGAGGACGTGAGCTCCGAAGCAGAAGAACCTCCATGGGACACCTAGTAAAGACGGCACCAAGCAACGCCTGGTGAAGACATAGAAGGCTTTATGTGTGCTGAAATTTAGTGATTTTTAGAGTGCTTAGATCCGTAAAACTGTTATAGTTATTTGTAACTACGAATTATAAGTGTTCAGTAACTCGAATTATAAATCCAAACCCCGTACCAAGTCACTAATACGTGACAATACATATGCACACATGGACTAAACCAAAGGACCGGATGTCAGCAAGGCTTGCACCGCGATCGTTTCAGCTTACTGTGCATATGCACACGTAATTCAATAAGTAACAGACACTTTGGGGGAAGGGGGGAACGGGGAAGCATATAGTTGCCATGCAGTTCCGTAACAGCGGTTTCTATGGACGCAGCACATCGTAAAGTTGGTGGAGACTGTACGAACGAGCGTGTAAAACCGCAGTACCGCGCGGCGGGGAACTACGCCACGGGGACTCGTTATCCCACTCGGCCTTCCGTGTGACAGCGGTTCACGGTTCTCTACCCGGGGATAGCAGCTTTCATGCCGCATCATAGAAGGACGAAAACAGCCCATCACTAGACACGGTATATTTATACAATTTTTCGAATTCTCATTAGCAGTCTGTTCTTCAGAAGGGCTAGGCTCTGTTATTAACGGCTCAGCTGTATGTATTTCCACCTGCCTAACATCACTAATCCTACATGTATTCAATAGTCGAGAGAAGTAATTTTTTCGTCTATTCAGAATGTTGTGAGGATCTGCAAGCAGACAACCCTTTTCATCCTTTACTATGTTTTAAGTTGGTACACTTTAATTTCGTAAATATGGGAGTCTCTGATATTCTTACTGTTTGTTTCAAGCTCATTCATTTTGTCTTTCAGATATTTCCTCTTCTTTTGTCCCTGAAATGTCTACAAGTGTCACGTCTTGCGTTGTTCAGATTATCTCCATTCATTTGGGTCGGATCCCGTTACCATTCATCACACAAGCTCCTTAAAATATCCCTAATAGGGGGAAATTTTCTCCGCGCTGTAGCGAAATGTAGCCGTCGCTTGTTTGCATGGGACGCATTGGCTCCCAGTTAATGAGATTCGCCTCAGAGAAGCGCCACTATCGGAGCCGCGTAATTACCTAAATAAAATCAATTTGCGTTGCGGTGCGCGGAAGAAATTGATTGAAAGCAGAGTTGTTCGCACCACTGGGTGTTACCTACTCAGGTCATTATGTAGACCAAGAGGTGCGCCCTCTGTGTCAAATAAATGGCAACATCCGGCCCGCGGTGACTGGCTACCCTCCTCAATATTAATGACTGACAATAGATTTCGCTGCCATTCGTGTTAGTTTTCTGGAATGTATGAAATCTACAAGTGACGTCTTGTCATATGAATTTCATAATAAAATTCTCATAATCAGCTAAGTGGCTTTAAGTTTGTTTGTAAGGCACAGACGGACGGACTGGTGTAGACGTACAGTCCTACACGACAGTCATTCTAAATACGTCCCTTCGTCTCACTGTACACATCTGTGTGAATGATATCGCTGACTCCATATCATCGTGGGCGTGAGTTCTTCTTGATAAACTAACAGTAAATCATGTGGTCTGGTCGGGGTCAAGGAAATTGCCGCTGGATTCGCCAGCACAGTCATTCTTTGTTTCAGGTCCCGTTGAGAACCATGACCAAATTTTTGTTTGTTACAACTTACATGTTTTTAAATGGGACCTCCTTTTCCTCTTTTATGGAACCGGAAGGTCCACTTCGGGATTCATAAGATCTCAAAACTGGAGCCAGCTGAATCCAATCTACAAATTTTAATTGGTGCCGAAACGTTGATAACAAATTTTTAATACAAATAAAATCGTGTTTGTTGCGTGGGTTATTTAACAACGCCTCTTCAGTATCGAAAATATGTAACGTCGGATGGTAAATGAATTGGAAAGAACTTGGAAAGCAGTAGCCGGGACCTAATCGAGATATTAATTCGACAATTGCCTGGAGGGCCTGAGGAATACCATACAACGCCTCAAAATAACCGTTGTCCCGGCCACAATTCAAACGGAGCACCTCTCGACCTTTAGCCCATCCTGTTGGACAGAAATGTGGTGAAGGATATTCCTTGCTGACAGACGGTTTTTTTAATCTTAATAAATTTACTTAACTACCAGTAGCATGTATATGTATCGAATTAAAATGACGTGTGGTTTGGGTTCTAGTAATTATTTCTCATTATCCGTCAGACTTATATAAAACCAGTTGAAAGTCAACCGGAAACTTTTGAGATCAAACTTCGTCAAAAGTATTTGACCTCGATAACTCGAAGAGTTCTGGAAAGACAGTTACATTTATACTTAAATATTAAACTTGATTGAATAACAATATACATTACTAAGCGGTGCTGCTGTACATTACAGCACGATTTCACTCAATATACATGCTATCAAAAACAAACATACAAACTCCTTTGCCTGTAGTCCGCAAGCGAACTATACCGACTGAGCGACCGCAGCTTGTCGGCGAAATAGGTGCCAACTTTTGCGGATAGAGGGTGTCACGTGGTCGGCGCACCGGATCCCCACGGCCGTTAATTTCAGTTGTCTAGGCTGGAGCCGCTATTTCCTTGAAGCAGCTCCTCAATTATCCTCACGAGGCCGAGTGGACCCCGTTCCAGACCACTTCTCAGAAAATCTGGTGGCGCCGGAAATCGAACCCGGAACTTCTGGATCTGTAGCCAGAAACTCTGACCACTATACCACAGAGGCGGTCATATACATACTATCAACAGTGGAAATTAGTTTTCAACAGAGTTGAGTGCCTCTCACCTCCTCCTAACCGTCCTGTCCCCTAACTGCTACTGAGAAACTGTCGGAAATGCAAATCACATTGGCCTATCAGAGATAATGGATCACGTACCGCACAGAAAATAGATTCGGTTTATATTTTGCAGCAGCACTGCCCTGTACCGTAAAGACTGGTATAAAACTGTCCATTATCGGACCATGCCGGCGGTATTGTCAATGTGCTGCGCCATCCTCGGGCTGTCAAAGCCTCACGTCCGCCATTCAAAGCCATAGCGGGCGAGAGTGGCTTTAGTCCTTTTCACAGTTTTCTAGGTGAATGTCAGAAGCGAACGTGGGCGTCGAAACAGGTGCGTAGGTGAGACATATGCTTTCTGAATACGCACAGCGAGTTCATCTTAAGATTTTACAATCGTTTATTACTGGTTAATAATTGTTTCGCCACTATTTACCGTGATTGTGTTGTACATATTATACAACTGCAATTCTACAGCGTGAGAATTCAGTTTCTAGCTGTGGAATTTCGGAATTTCTAGCGAATACCATTCAGTGGCTGAACGTGAATAATGTGAGTGATAACTGAACCTGATTTAAACACTTTAATGAATGTCATTGACATTAAATTACGTTAAAATTCGTGGATAAAAATGATAGTATGATATACGCAGAGGCCGACGGATGAGGAGAGGCTCATGGGCACACAAATGTATTTCCAACGCACAAGGCCCCAAAATTCGAAGTCAGTTTACTGGAAACCGTATTTCTCGGTCACACGGATTTCATTCTTTTCGGTATTAACAACCGAAAAGACATACCGGACAACAATCGGTTTATTTTCCAAGGCAACATACTCAAGATCATCGGTACGTGAGCAATTTATTTATATTCTTATTCTTATAATACATGTGCCTCGCAACAGAACAAAAATGTGACTGTATGAAACCTGTAATTAGCTTAAAGTTTGATGGCGATAAATAATGAACCAGTTGAGCTAGCGATGTGAAAATTTGTACGAAGATATGCCACGAAATTATCTACAATTCTTTTGCGAAGGAGTTTTTGTTAAATAACCGATTACATCATTACGACGGCGTGGAACTTTGAGGTTTCATTCGACAAAATTAACATAAACAAAGTTTGTGTAAGTAAAGTAAAAAAGTAAAGCTATACCTGTAACAGGCCGTGAAGGCCCATACGGTTGTGAGACGTTGAGGGTCCCACAATATCTAGACAATTGACTCAAAAATGGCGGTAAGGTTGTCAGCCTTTCCCGCCGGCCGCGCATTACTCCCCAGGAAAATTATTTAATTAATTCCTGGTACTCATTTCTGTTAGAAGCTGAGCCGACCCCAGGGACATAGTGCGGCTGGAAGGATTAGGTCAATTGAAAAAAAAATTCAATTACCTCATCGGGAATTGAACCCGCGACTTTCCGGCTTGTAGCATAGCCCCTCAAAAAAAATTAAATGAAAAAGAAATACAACAGGAATAATCTGCTACATATTTGACAATTTTATTGGACCAGAATTCAATATTCCGACCACGCGTCCGCACGCAGCACATGAGCTACACTGAATTTCGTTATTACAATATCATTTACGTCATCTCATTTTTAGTTGGTTACTTAATGACGCCCTCAGTATCAAGAATGAACAGCGCCGGATGATATGATGATTAATGAGTGATGAATTATACAGAATTTGGACGGAATCCGTGGTGACGTAATAGAGATATTATTACGGCATTTCTATAGCGACAGGAACAAGTACAGCGAATACCTCAGAACAGTCGGTGTTTGGGCCGATATTCGAACAAAGCGCGTTACAGCTTGACCAGCCCACTCGGTATAGTACCTAAATATGACTATCTATCTATTCTTGTTGCTCCTATTGGAGCATAGGGCATCCGTGAAACGCTTCCTTTCACTTCAGTTTATCTTTTTCTATAATGCTAGTACTGCTAGTTGGGTGGGACTGCGGCCACTTCTGGCCTACTGTACCAGCCCCAGATAATAGGTGGGAGTGATTGTGGAGCAGTTGGTGGAATGAAAATTGGCAGGGGAAACCGAAGTACTCGGAGAAAACCTGCCCCAGCGCCACTTTGTCCACCACAAATCCCACTTGACCAGACCTGGGATCGAACCCGGGCAGCCGCGGTGGGAAGCCAGCGACTAACCGCTTGAACTATGGCGCGGCCCTTAGTTTCTTTCAGTCGGTAGGACTCCTTGGACGTGGGATCAATCCGACGCAAGGCCGCTACCTACATACAACACAAACACAGAATAAACGCACAGACATCAATGCTGTTAGTGGGATTCGAACCCATGATCCCATTGTTCGAGCGGGCGAAGACATTTTATGCCTTAGACCGCTCTACCACTGTGAACGGCAATATGTGACAATAACACAAGATATTTAGAACTAGAGGTTAATGCGATGGGACTGCAGTGGGCTTTAATCGTTCTATCCGGAACTTCATGTTGCAAATCTACCCCCCACAAATAGTAAGTCCTCCTATTTATTCGACAGAATTTAGTGCCCGAGTTTTAAAATTACGAGAGCCAGTTTTTGTTATTTGTGGGTCACTTGAAGGATACTTGTGCCGGGTGATCGAAAATCCAACGAATTGAAGATGATGTGGAAGGAAGCGGTCATAGCCTAAATCTGGTACTAGCCTAGCATCAACGTGCAGGGATTAAGAGATATCTTAAAAAACTTAGCCAAGATAGGCGGCAACCATGTCGAGATTTGAACAGAGCGCCTTCCGAATACAAGTCTAAAGCTCAAGGGCGTTAAGCGCGTGTACATATCGAAGAATCAGTTGGACTCGGACCCTCCAGTGTCTGCCACTATGAGTCCCCATCTCTGTTAAGCCTCTGTAGGACTTAGTTCCATAACACCAAACTCAAATGTCAGAAGTACTTATTCACGCCTGTACACAAGTCCCAGGGGATGTCCGAACAACTTTGTCCTTGAGCTCCCACTGCGAACGGGCTTCGACGCCGAAGCCGTGCATTAACAAGGAGGAGAACCTGACAGACCGATAAATCATCTCTGACATAGCAGAAACGTTTTTCCAGACCTGGTCTTGTCTCGTACCACGTGGACGGCACTTGAAGCGCTTTCAGTCGACACTTGCATCGTCTTTCGAAGTGCAATTGTTGGCATTCCGTGGTGCCCCATGCACTTAAATTAATTCCATTCTCCTCCCCCCCCCCTCCGAACCGCCTCTATGGTCTAGTGGCCAGAGTTCCTGGCTACAGATCCAGAGGTCCGGATTAGATTTCCGGCGCTATCAGATTCTTTCTGAGAAGTAGTGGGTCTGGAACGGGGTCCACTCAGCCTCGTGAAGATAGTTGAAGAGCGATTTCAAGGAAATAGCGGCCCCGGTCTAGAAAACCGAGATTAACGGCCGTGGGGATCTGTTGTGCTGACCAGGCAACACTATCTATCCACTAAAGTTGGCACTAACTTCGCCGACAAGCGGCGGTCGCACGGTCGCTATAGTTTTGCTTGCGGACTACAGGCCATGGAGTTTCTTTGTTTGTTTCTTTCGCCTCCCCCCCCCTCCCATCAATTTCAGGCATCTTAAGTGTAGGAACGGGCATACAAACAGTGTCCCCCAACCAGAGGTCCGCGGCTTAACTGATGGCGGTCCGATAATTCTACTGGCGATATATTTCACCATAACCGGGGAGAATATCTCGAGTCTGTCGACTTTTTCGTATTCCCTTTCGTCTAACGACTGAATGATTTATGATAAGTAATGTTATTTTATTTTTAATCCCCCATTTTTAGCAAGTGGTGAGACAAGGAACACAATTTTGGGGCCAGCCCAGCGCCTCGCAGATGGAGAGGCTATTACAAGTACCAGATATTCCCAGGGCATTAATTTCTGATATCTTTAATGGTTCCGTATGTCCTCATGGGTAACGAATAAATTATAATAATCAGTTTTGGCGATTATGGCGTACTTACATCTTGGTACCACACAAATGCTTTAATCCTTAACTGAAAATACTTTACTACTGACTTACTGACTTACTGATCTGAGTCCATCCTCAGAAGCCGCTAGCCGCTCTGCTACTGAAGAATTTCCTAATATTTTATTGTACCCGAAGATTCATTACAGTGTTCATAAGAGCATTCTAGTGGCCCTACCCTGAGCCAGACAAATTGAGACTGTACCACTCCAAGATCCACTTTAGCACCTTTCTCTTATTAAAAAAAATAATAAAAGGAGGCTGATGAGGTCACGTGTCTGCGTATCCGTCTGTGTCTGTCCATCTGCCTATGTCTGTGTATTCCCCCCTAGTATTTTAGGTTTGCGAGATAATCTTGCCGTCTGTACGTGTATCCTCTCTAATTTCTGTTAGGGGGCTTTATATGTCATCTTGATCTCTATGTATCCCCTTGTTTATTTTTTGTTTTCTATGCGGTCTGTGTCATATCAAAGAAAAGTAGACGATTATTCTTCCCAGAACTTATTGTTGTATTATACTCCCATCTTCGTCTAGGTATTCCTAGTGGTCTCACTCCTCCTGGTTTTCCCGTGAGAATCCTAAATACATTCCTCATCTCCCCTATGACTGCTACCTGAATTCTGAACGCACTTTGCTGTGTTAGTCTTAATTAGAATTGTGGAGTCTTATATACAAAGCCGAGGGAATTGGGGAACAGTTGGTTGAGGCACTATGCCACAAGCCTGATGGTCGCGGGTTCGATTCCCGATGAGGTCATTGGATTTTTGGGATTTACCTAATCCTTCAGGCCGCACTATGGCCCTGGGTCGACTCAGTCTCTAACATAAATGAGTACCAGGAATATTTCTGCGGGTAAAGGGCGGCGGGTGCTAAGGTTGACAGCCTTACCGCCATCTGTTAGCCGATTGTCTAGATAATGTGGTACCCTCAACCTCTCACAACCCTATGGGAGCCCACGGCTTGTTACAGGAATAGCTTTACTTTTACCGAATTACAAATATACGTAGCCAGGGTATTGACACGTAAGTAGCAAGAAGGGCGCTCTTGGTGTGCTTCAGGACAGTTTGCACAGAAAAGCAGTAAATAATCAAAATTCTGCCTGAGTCGTTCTCGAGTGAAAGAAATGCCAAGGGACTGGATGATGAGTATGAAGGCAGGCACGTTTCTGTCGCCGCGCAATGCCTTTTGAATAGGGTGCACCTCGGGTCGACCCACGTGAAAACTGCTGACGGCTTGCTTCATGCGGGTTTTTCCGTTTCTCTTCTTTTTCATGTCGCAATTTTCTCCAGGGCTTACATACGGCGGTTGTAAAAAGGTGCTTATAAGAAGCAATCTGAAGAGATGGGTTAATTAGAGGGAAAGTAGACGAGAAGAATAGAGCAAGAGGGGCCTATAGACTGCCTACTGCTACGCTAATGCAGCGTTCATAACGAAACAACGTGTTTGGAATATACTCAACATAGCAATCACAAGGTAGGCGAGCATATGCAAGTTTATATTATACTAAATAATTCCATGAAACAGAGTCCTCCTTTGGAAGCTACTAGTGGCTTAGTTAGTCAAGAAATATCCCGCATTTCATGGAATCCGACGATTTATTTTCGTGTTCAAACGAGCCCAACACTGGACCACACCCTGAGTCCACGTTCTCATTTGTTGTTTTCTTAACATCCGCTTTAATAAGAATTATCCTTTCGCCTATGCTTACAAAGTCGGTATAGTGACTAGGCTATAGGCCGGATGATGGAGGAATCTGAGTTCCATTCCCTGCAGAGGCAAAAGATATTATCTGCTCAACAGCGTCCGGATCTGTTCAAGGGCCCATCCAGCCTCCACAGTGGGTATAGGGGGGGGTCTTTCTCCTGGAGGGGAGGGTAAATGTACTGGGGCTTGCAGCTGACCACTCACTTCCACCTCCTTTTGAGGTAAAGAATGCGTGGAGATATTCGGCCTCTCTCCCCCATACTTCTTAAAAGCGCGGTTCTGAATTACACACAGGGATAACCAACTTCCAACTTTATCTTTACGCAAGTGTCTTCATAATCTCGTCCCTTCAGACTTCCCGACTAAAATTTGTTATGATATTTTATTTACTCTATGCGTGCTATGTGCCGGTCACGGTAGCCGAGAGGTCTAGGGCATGCACTGTCTTCGCTCGCTCGGAAGCCGGGATCGTGGGTTCGAATCCCACTCAGGGCATGGATATTTGTGTGCGTTTTTCTGTGATTGTGTACAGGTAGAGGCCTTGCGACGAGCTGATCACCCGCCCAAGGAGTCCTACGGTACGTCTAAGATCTAGTAAACCGAAGTGAAACGGAGAGTTTCATGGAGGTAAACCTAGGCCCAAATGAAAAAAAAAATGCGTGCTATGTATGGTGCCCATTTGAACCTTCTCGACTTGATCACCGTAATTCAATTGTATAACTGTTTCCGTCCTCCTGTTGCTTCTCTTTCAGTCACTCGTGCATTTTTCAGCATTTTCTTCACTCGTAACAATTTTAAGTAAATTTCATATCGGTAGATCGCCTTGTTTCCCCAGACAGCCAGCCATTACCCATGTGTCGCTGTTGCACGGAGATGCTGCAACTCGCTCGGTGCGGTTCGTCACTCGGTGGCGCGGAAACGGACCGGTGCGGTGCGGGGAGAGCATGTGTTGAAACAAAGGATGCGTCAGTAATGGACCGTTCTCCCACTTTGATCTGAAAATATTCTGCATATTTCTATTACAGCCACTCACGCATTGCGACGGCAGGACTTAGAATGTAGGATTCAATAAACAACGACACGACAGCTAGTATGGAAATAGCTGCTGGCCTCGTGTTTATACATCTACACTTGTTACAGTCAACTCTTCGTGAAAGATGAAATTTCGTCGGAAAACAGGACTGGAAGTTAAAATCGGAAGACCTTAACAGAGGTTAATGAAATGTACTGTTTCTTTCTTCCTATGCATTTTACCTAGTTTTAAGGCCGCGCCATAGCTCAAGCGGTTAGTCACTGGTTTCCCACCGCGGCGGGCCGGGTTCGATCCCGGGTCTGGTCAAGTGGGATTTGTGGTGGACAATGTGGCGCTGGGGCAGGTTTTCTCCGAGTACTTCGGTTTCCCCTGCCAATCTTCATTCCACCAATTGCTCCACAATCACCCTCACCTATCATCTGGGGCGGGTACAATAGGCCAGAAGTGGCCGCAGTACAAGGGACTTAGTCTCACCCCACTAGCAATTATTATTACCTAATTTTAACGATTTGTTCTCATTTGCATAGGTTTATAGCTTTTAATTGCAAAGAGAAGGGCGAATTATAAATTGAAAATAATGCGCTTCATAGCTGGGAGAAACCGGGAATGCCAGTTGAAACCTAAGTCAGAAGAAGCGGCCTCCTGACCGAGCATGGAACTCCGGTACACACCAGATGAGAAGCAGAAGCGCTAATCACCCAACCACTATTTTAGGTGCAACAATATTAAAATGGATCTCGCAGGAATATGAAATGATGAAGAAGTCAGGATGAGACAAGATCCAATAGCGAACTTCTACAATGGTGGTGATGAAATTTCAGTTTCGATCAATCATACCTTGGCGACCTTCATCACATTTAACTGCACCAGGAAGTAAAATAATAATTCTGCCATGATACAGACTGTAACGAGAGTTCGAACAAAAACGGAATGTGAGACAACGATGGAGTCAGAATGCGATCGTTTTTATTTCCACTCACCATTTCGATATACTTAGGAGACGAACCGGAGAGAATAATAAAGAGAATGGATAAATACATGAGATGATAAATAGGTGAATGATTGAAATAATAAATGAATTCACGAGTGAATCAGAGAGCGAGAGAATGAGCGGAAAAATCAATCAGCGACTGAGTAAACGAATAAGTGAGTGAGTTAAAGCTTAAGGGAAGAAAAAAAATTAATTAATTAATTAATTAATTAACGAGCAGGACTAAGTGAATGGGTGTGTTAGTGCGTAATCAGTTCGTTAGGAGTAAAATGAAACTCCGTGGCCTATAGTCCGCAAGCGAACTATACCGACCGAGTGACCGACGATTGTCGGCGAAGTTAGTGCTAACTTTTGAGGATAGAGGGTGTCGCGTGGTCAGCACAACGAATCCCCATGGCCGTTAATCTCGGGTTTCTAGACCGGAGCCGTTATTTCCTTGAAATAGCTCCTTAATTATATTCACGAGGCTGAGTAGACGCCGTTCCAGACCCACTACTTCTCAGAAAATCTGGTAGCGCCGGGAATCAAATCCGGGACCTCTGGATCTGTAGCCAGAACTCTAGCCATTAGACCACGGAGGCGGTCAGTTCGTTAGGAGTTCAGCTATTAATTCAATACGCTGCTCTGTGACTAAGTTAGTCACTTGGGCAGTAAAGAAGTCAGATATTTCTATCAAACAGTGAATTTCATCACGAGATGGTAGCAGACAGTCCCCAGTACTTAGTGATCCCTGTCCATTAGTAACATCCTCCCATTATACAAATTCAGCTTATGTTCAATTAGCGACAGTTGCCATGGAGATGTGTGACGCGTGCGTTCGGTTGATAGCAATGCGAGGGTTGATTGATGGCATGAGAAACAAGAATCGTGAGTTGTCCGCAGGCTCAACTTTCCACGGTTTCGTCGATGGATTGACCACAATGACAGCAAACCAACTTTAGCGGGTAGAGGGTGTCACGTGTTCAGCGTAACGGATCCACACGGCCGTTAATCTCGGTTTTCTAGACCGGAGCCGCTATTTCCTTGAAATAGCACCCCAAATATCCTCACGAGGCTGAGTGGACAGCGTTCCAGACCCACTACATCTCAGGAAAACTGGTAGCGCCGGGAAAAGAGCCCGGACCTCTAGATCTGTAGGCAGGAACTATGACCACTAGATAACAACTTCGCCGACAAGCGGCGATCGCTCGGTCGGTATAGTTCGATGGCGGACTACAAGCCACGGAGTTTGTATGTTATTGACGTGCATAAAAATATAGCACGTTCCTGGAGAAGGGCTGAAGTCAGCTGAGGCTGAACGTTACCTCCATCTTTCAGACAACCCTGTAATTACCCTGTACTCATAGCCGTGTGATCTCTGACAAGCCCGTGTTCGCTCAGCTGTTATCCCCCTAACCACATGATGGGCTCTGATTAAATTGTGAGGTGGTAAGCCGCCATAAGAGGATTACAGTAATTTGGTTTTAGTTAATTAATTATAACTGTTAACCGGAAGTGAAGAGGAAAATCGCAAGAAATCGGGATTAGACCTGGGTACCTTCCGAATCAAATGAGCGGCGTCACCACTCAGAGTGCACAATCACAAGTCTGAATTATACAATAGAGAAGATACATCTGTGCCTAAACTTCGGGCTATGTATACTGCAGGCACGTAAGAAAATTGCAAGAAGAGCTCCACACATTCTTCATCAGGTGACTAATCACTTTCACACACCGGCCCTTTCACCTCCATTGAAACAGACCCCGACGCTCATTAATTGGGGGACCGGCTACACCACACGCTAGGTGTCGATATACTCGCAAAATTAAAAATGTTGTCTCTGCTGGGAGTTGAACCCCTACCGTCTTGTTCACAGCCAATCATTTTGCTAATCAGTCGACATGAATATTTAATAAAATTTCAGTAATATCTGAAATCTTTAACACTGAAGGGGAACCGGAGAAAACGACCTTACATCTTAAGGTTGAAGAGACATAATTCAAGAACCTTATCACACCTTAAAACTGCGCTTCATTAAGATGGAAGTCATTGCAACGAATGTTTTCTCGAGAGACCACTTTGGATTAAAGCAAACGGTGCGTGTGTCTATGTTTTTTTTTATGTCCGGGGCAGACAACGAGCTAGATCCAGTTACAGCGGTCACTTCAGTCCCGACCTGGGGGACTACTTTCATTTTGTGGACCGCGAAACAGGCTGAAATAAGGAGCATAATGTCCCTCTCAGCCTTACAGACACTATACATAAGGGCTATTTTGTCTGCAGAATAGCATATTATTTCGGTGAAAGCGACCGTAGTAGACCTGACCGAGGAATCTAAGTTGCATATCATCTCTCGGAAAGAGCAATATTTTGATATTTCTGGGGAAACATGACAGTTTATGTTCTATTCGTAATCAGGTTATCAGATTTCACTTCAACGACACAGATGGCAGCAGAAGGACAGCTGATGCTTACTGTGAAATTATTTAAATTAAATGCACAGGCTTTCAGAGTATCAAGCAGAGTTGACCAAATGAATACCGCACCACGAACAGCATGTTCCATGGAAAACACAACGGTCATTATTTTGGAAGTAACATGCAAAATTAACATGAATACATTCATTTCAGTACATTAAAAATTTTACTGAAACATTTTATATTTGTTTAAGTATATTAAAACGTATTTCGGCTTTTGTATAAAGTGGAAGTCGATACTGTTCCATTGCACGAAATTACATTCGATAGATGCACTGCAGTAAATGCTCAACAAATTTAATCTAATGCAGACATACACTTACAAGTATCGGAACCACGACTGCGCATGATCACTACAGGATCAAACTCGGGGTGGGGGGGACTCTATGACACTAATATTAGACTTGCTGAAGCCAGAGGATGGATCATATTTCGGGAGGAAAGGGGTTTGAAACGACGTTAACGACCGGATGCTTTCCCATACTGACAGATATTGCCCCCACTTATCATTCGAAGGGTACATCTGTGTTAAGCCTGAGACAGTTGTGCATTTCAAAGCGACGCCTCAGTGCCTATCAGCGCAGTCACATCCGTCTCTCCGTCCGTCCGTCCGTATGCAGTAATCCTGTTCTGGACGTAGGACCTATGTGTTTTGGTTATTTTTGTGTGTTCATACTAAAATGTATCATCAAATTGAAATCTGTAAATCTGACAACGCACACTCTAATTTTACTGTAATTCCTAACGTCGAATACTGAATACTTTTCCGACTGAATGAATGTAAGTTTCAGCAGCTTGTATTATGAAAATAATATAGTTACGTTCTCGACACAGTATCAAGTACTGAAAGGGGCCCAAAGAATAAAAGTCAAGATCAAAGTTTCCCTTGAAATTAATTAGGCACCACGCCGTGAAGACGTATGGGGCAGAATAAGGAGGCCTGCAGCTCCACGTGGGGTCCCTGCAAGCCAAAACGTAGCCCCAGGAGGTGACAAGTCCCATTCTCCTCCCCCCAATTAAAAATAGCTCAACTTTTCAAGACATTCATCATAATCAATTACTAACACAAAATTCCCAACCGCTGTGCCGAAAATCATTATAATTATTAAACTATGGAACTACTCGTTATGTAGTTTACTCCATTTCTCTTCCTATGTTATTTGCAAGTTCTACCCATTTTGTTTTTCCCTTACAATATAAATCAGATTTTGGACATATAAGGAATCACTAGGAGCATGCGGTAGCCTAATTGGTTGAGGCACATTCCTACAAGCCGCAAGGTCGTGGGTTCGATTCACCATGAGGTGATTGGATTTCTTTTCAATTTACCTAATCCTTCCAGCCGCATTATGGCCCTGGGGTCGACTCAGCCTCTAACATAAATGAGTACCAGGACTATTCCTGGGGATAAAGGAAGCCGGCGCGTAAGGCTGACAATCTCACCGCCATCCATGAGCCGATTGTCTAGAAAATTTTGGGAACTTCCACGGCATGTTAGCGGGATAGTTTTACCTTTTTACGGACTCACTATACATTCACATAAACAAAGGCCATGTTCCCCATTAAGCATAACGCCCTGAACGCTGTTATGGAGTTGAGTTATCTCTTCACGTATTCTTAGTTTTGTTTGTTAAATGGGTTCCTTGTCACCGCGGCACGTCGCGTGCTCAGGTTTGTGGATTGGGGAGACGGTAGCTGAGACTGTTCTGAAGATACAGTAGCGAACAGATGAAAAAGGGTGGACCTCCAGCTCCGTGGCTAGATATATGGCTAACAAGCTCCTACTGCCAAAATTTCCGAGGTACGAAACTACTGTAATAGCTTCTGGATTGTATGTGCTATTTGGCAACACACAGGCAAAACCTGGAGGTGTTCAAGAGTGTCGTGTAAGATTCGCTTCCTTGCCACATATAACTCAATCGTTTCGCTCTTGAAACTTGTATCCTACTTAATATGGATACATGAAGACAAAACAGCTGACAACAAAATGAAAGTAAACGTCAGCAACTGAATTCATGAAATCCATGTCCAAGTGACTTCCCATATTCACTTCAGATAGTATCCTCGAATTACGCTTCACCTGTTCGAAACATGTCCTTTTATAAACTACGGATATCAGTTAAAGATGTGACCATTAATGCGACGCGGCTGGGGACCAGCGTCGTGATGTGCATCTGACGCCGGCAAGTGCTAACTCTACAGCCTCATCGATCGTTCCGCGTCAAGCTATGTGCGGCTGTTCAGCTTTGGATGAATTCCAGTCCAGAAGCGTCAGAGCTGATCATTATTATGATTTAACATTCACAGCTGACTTCTGGTTCCTAACACAACAAATACATATACATCTTTGGTTGGAAATTCGCAAGAGAAGATACCACTTGAGAAACCTGTGTATACATGTGAAGATAATATTAAAACTAATATCAGTAAAGTAGGCTATCAGTGTGTAAATTGCATCGAATTTATTGAGGAAGAGGACGCAATGACAAGTTAGTTTTAAGCCTGATTTCTGAAAAAAAGAAATGAATTCACATATTTATATGTGTGCATATGTCCTCATAAGGACCTAAAATCGATTCGGTGATAAGTTAATTGATTTTAGGTCCGCATGAGGACATTTTTTTTTCCTTGGCACTACAGCCCCAGTGGGCCTAGGTCTACCTCCATTAACTTCTCCGTTCACTCCGGTTTTTCTAGATCTTACACATTCGGTAGGACTCCTTGGGTGGGTGATCAGCTCGTCGCAAGGCCTCTACCTGTACACAGACACAGACAAACGCACACACACCAACTAAACATCCATGCCTTGAGTGGGATTCGAACCCACGATCCCGGCTTCCAAGCGATCGAAGACAGTACATGCCTTAGACCGCTCGGCTACCGTGACCGGCATGAGGACATATGCACATATACAAATGTGTGAACTCATTTTTTTTTTAGAAATCAGGCTTAAAATTAAAATTAAAATGGCTCAAGCGGTAATATGCCTGATTTGTATTTAAGAGTTTCTGTTTTAGAATACAGTGTAGGACACTAACAATCCTGGCTCTGCCTCTTCCTGGCTTATTCTCAGTTCCACCAGGCAAATTCCAGGACAGTACCTCAAATTAGATCTCGACTGTTTCCTTACATATGCTTTCCAATTCATTGATAACTGATCAACCTATCACTGGGCGCTAAAGGGCCTCAGCTACACAGAACGTCGTTTAAGGAGCCGCAAATAAACAGTTGTGTTTCATATTCCAGAGAAGCCGCTCGGAGACAGGCTGTCCTGAGGTCTTGCGGCTTTCTCCTGGTAAATATTTCCTTAAAACTGGGCACAATCGCCTCATTTTACACCGTGTCCCTTTCTTAGCACACATGGAAACCATAAAATTTCACGCTGCGTAGTCTATGCATTCTAATAGCATAATCAAATATACTAAAAACTGGATTAATTTTATATTTTAATACAGAGAAAGTCGGTCACGTGAACTCATCGGTCTAAGGCATGCACTGTCTTCGTTCGCTCGGAAGCCGGGATCGTGGGTTCGAATCCCACTCAGGGCATGGATGTTTAGTGTGTGTGTGTGTGTGTGTGTGTGCGAGCGCGCCTCTGTGTTTGTGTACAGGTAGGGGCCTTACGACGAGCTGATCACACCTCCAAGGAGTCCTACCGAATGTCTTAAGATCTAGCAAACCGAAGTGAAACGGAGATATAATGGAAGTGGGCCAAGGCCCAAATTGGGGCTGTAGCGCTAAAGGGAAAAAAAATTCAGAGAAGAAAGTCATGCGAATTCAGTTCATGTTTGGGGGCGGTGATATTATGTGAATGTGGGCTGTATTTCCGACGTTTCGGACACTAAGAGATTATACTCAAATAATTCCACGGTAATAGCATCTCCAACATTCCTGTTTTTCCTGATCTGTTCTATTCCGACTTGAAATATAAAATTGATAGCAAAGCTCTTTTCTTATTATCATTTTATTTTTGTGTGTCATATTAAAAGAACGAAAATTAAATTTCCTTACAATTAAAATGTTTTCACGTGAAACATTCTGTGCAATACAGACTTACTTACTTACTCATGGAGATGAGCCCTTCTGGAGGAGCCGCCAATTCTGCAGCTACTCAAGAATTTCTCAGCATTTTATGGAAACCGAAGGTTCACTACCGTGTTCACAAGAGCCCTCCACTGGTCCCTATCCTGAGCCAGATCAATCCAATCAATACCATCCCATCCTATCTCTCTAAGATCCATTTTAATATTGTCCACCCACCTACGCCTTGGTCTTCCCAGTTATTTCGGTAACTTACCATTTCTTAATTTCGAAATATTTCAAACAATATATAAAATATCCCCATGAATTAAAGAGACCGAGACATCATCTCGCGTCCGAAGTACAATACCAGCATGTTAACTATCTACAAAAGGATTCTGACCTGGCAATAAGCGACGTATGGGAGGCAATCACGGATTTCCAACAAAAACGATGAACCTCTGATAGGCGGACAGAAACAGGTGCACGCCGACGGATATAACGAGACATATGCCTATACACATCACGCAAACCGCGAGAACTGACAGCTATCAGGAAAATGAGGGGAAGAGCCCAGACGGTATAAAGATGATAAAACTGAAATGTAAGTCTGAGAGAGAAACCGAAAACAGAGGAAGTCAAAACCTTTCATGCAAGAACAGCATTCCTGGAACGGATTCTCAAGGGACGAGACAGCTTAAAGGAAAGGCACTGTCTGTTTAAGTATGTTCTCAGTTACTTATATATCGAATCCATCTATTCGTATGGAATTCAGAACGAGGTTCATGGAAAGTCGTAAGGAAGCCGTAACATCTTTAGGCCAACTGAGGAAACGTAATTTTATCACCTACCACCGTGAGACAAGCATTAGTATCTGAGATGGAAGCGAATGGGAGACACTGCATTAGGCGAAATGAGCTTGGAGTTATTGATCCAAACATAAACGAGATCTCGACATGCCAAAAGCGAGAAAGACCAGCCAATACGTGTGACCTTTCGAACGGATTTGCACAGCAAAAACACTTGCTGTAATATGGCTTCAGTGATCTGCACCCGTAGAAACAACATGGTCGCCCTGCGCTGGAAGATCCCAGACAGTTCGCAGTATAGACAGCGTCATGTTTGTTTAATATATATATATATATACATAACTTTCCGATCACAGTGGCCGCCAGGTTTAAGGCATGAAAATGTCTTCGCCCACTCAACACTGGGATCGTGGGCTCGAATCCAATTCAAAGCATTGATGTCTATTTTCGTTTATTCCGTGTGCGTTTTGCTGTGTAGATAGAAGCCTTGCGACAGTGTTGTCGCCCGTCCAAGGAGTCCTACCGACTGTCTGTAAGCTCCGTAGTTCCAGAGTAATTCTGATTGGAAAGGAGCCATAGGGCCAAATACGAAAGGCAGAAGAAAAATAAGAACGAAAGGAGATGACATAATTACGGAAGAACATATTTTCAGTCCAGTGACAACTGATGAGCAGTTACATTTAGCCAATTAAAGTTTTATGGACGGCTGACTGTAAACGAGTAAACAAATATTTTCACGAAAATTTTCTTTTAACTTCAGAGGTACATTACTGCGCGAACGTTGGAATGGTTATCATAAGTGTGACAAGGAGCATATTTTTTTTTAGAAGAGGTTCCGTCCGAGCCGTTTGTTAGCGCTCCTAGTCTTCAAAATATTTTCGTAAAAATATTAATTATATAAGAGTCTGTGATTGAGTGCTATGTCACATTAACGAGGTGATGTGGGATCTACACCATCATTTATCTGATTGCAAATCCTGTCAGAAATGATGCAACAGATTACAGACTGACGTCATTTTGAATAAAAACTAAACGCGCATGGTCGAGGGCAGATGGCATAATTATGTAGCATGCGAGACGGGATCTCATGTATCATGTTGAATTTTTATTGAATGCAAATATACATATATATTTGCATTTGTCACCACTATACAAATCCGTCTGCTAGTAAAATGGAGTAATTTGGAAGATGCAAACAAGAATAAAAAGGATTAATTATGACAAAGAAAAAGACAGGAAAATAAACAAACGAGGGAAGAAAGACAGAGAAATAGAAACAAAGGAAAGACAGAGAAAGGAAAACAAAGGAAGAAAGCATCATGTAGCTCACAAAAATAAATTACATTAACGCTAATTTTATGAACTTGAGGTTGACCTTTTATGGGATATGGAGACCTGTGTAGAAATACAGCAAAAAGTGATGTGTACTTCATGCAACGCTGTTCTGCTGTTCTGTTAATCGTAAAGTAACGAGATATGAGACTTGTATGGACGGTGAATGGAAGGGGTTGGAATAGGAGGCGTTCCTTTGTTTCTGCAGAAGAAACCGAAGAATTCTGACGTCCACGAAATCCGCAGTCCTGCGAATGCGACGTTTGGATACATGAAGTCGCTTTCTAACGCCTGAGGCGAAATGGTGAGACTGCACGCATTGCACGGCTGGCGGAGAAGTTGCCGGAGAAGCTCGGCGGAATTTCTTACGTTCATGGAACTGAGGACTCCCGAGTTCTCTTGGGTTGCTAAGCGTAAAGAATCCGCCGGGACCACTACAGGACCATCCTGTCTCTGCGATAACAGAGTGAAGTACACAGTTCGTTGCAGCGTCTGGACAGTGATTACTTTAAGTGGATCTCAGAAAAGTGGGCGTTAGGAAAGTGATAAACATGGAAAGAGACTAGATCACGGCTCATTATTAATCCGGAGAAGAGACAAAAATCCTCGTTCTGCCTAATAGATCATCTCTGACTCTCTCTTTATGAAATATCACCTTCAACTAATTTCATTCTGTGAATATTTCAGTATTATTCAATATTCTAATGTGTCCCACAGCGTCCAGTCCGTGCCTGGGGCCCACTCAGTATCGCATACACTTGGTACCGGGGCTCCTTCCCTTGGAGTATATCTGCCGGGGCGTGAAGCTGACCGAGGTTAAGAATGGTGGAGCGATATCTCCACTCCCAGTACGTCTTCATGGCGTGGTGCTTAATTAATTAAGCACAAGGATAAATTTACTTGTATTATAACTTATTATTTACTTACTCATGGAGCTGAGCCCTTCTTGAGGAGCAGCCAATTCTGCAGCTACTCAAGAAATTCCCAGCATTTTATGGAACCCGAAGGTTCATCACTGTGTTCACAAGAGCCCTCCACTGGCCCCTATCCTGAGCCAGATCTATCCAAACCATCCAATCCCATCCTATCTCTCTAAGATCCATTCTAATATTGTCCACCCACCTACGCCTTGGTCTTCCCTGTGGCCTCTTTCCTTCTGGCTTTCCCACCAATATCCTATACGCATTCCTCGTCTCCCCCATTCGTGCTACATGACCTGCCTACCTCATCCTCGTTGACTTGATCATTCGAATTATACTTGGAGAAGAGTACAAGTTATGAAGCTCCTCATTATGCAGTTTTCTCCAACCTCCTGTGACTTCATCTCTATTTGGCCCAAATATTCTCCTCAAAATCTTGTATTATAATGGGTGCAAAACTTTATTTTTATGCCGATTTAAAAAGAAAACTGACATTATATGAAAACGAATTGCTGACATGAGAATATCTTGACCTATAGAACGTGATGTAGAGAGAAAATTGCAAGGGTGTAGTGATGGAATCGCAAACCAGACGCAAGAGCTGAAAAGTATAAAAAAGATGTGAAATATTGCAGAATTCCTAACACAAAGATGAGACGGAGAAAATGAAGATGGCGTCCCGGAATTATTTATTGGAATGTTCATTTTCGCGTCGAAAAACTTGGAATCTGGATATTGACGGTAGGCCAATTTTCCGGTAATCGACCGTGAAATAAAATCCCGGACAGACATATGGCAAGGAAGGGAATAAAACTGCTCATTTTAAAATTTTAATAAGTGCTTATGAAGGAGAGTGTTCCTGAAACGATGAAAGTTTTCTAAATCATTGCTTTCCTGTAGAACCATAAGTAATTCCAGCCAAACTTCTCACACTTCTCTTATGCGTTGACGCCGTTATGACTTCGTCGATAATGAAAATAATCTGCAGATGGACTGGAGCATCTAACCGTTACTATAAACCTGCTTGTTTGCTTACTTTAACATTAAAATAAGCTATATTTTGCCCGCTGATACAGTGGCCACGCGGTGTAAGGCATGAACCATCTTCATTAGCTCGAACACTGGGGTCGTTAGTTCGAATCCCACACGAGGCATGGATGTTTGTGTGCGTTTATTGTGTTTGTGTTGTCCTGTATAAGTAGTGGCCTTGCGGCGGGCTGATCCAGCGTCCAAGGAGTCCTACCGACTGTCTTTGAGATAAAGAAACTGAAGTGAAACGAAGCGTTTCATGGACGCCCTATACTCTAGAGGGAGCAACAGAAATGTGAATGAATGAATAACGTTTTTTCCACGGAGTTTCTGCGAGTTCAGCACGATTCTTTGTGGTAAACAGCAATCATTTCCCTAAACATCAATAACCGACTTTAACCGACTGATGTTTTAACAGAAATGTATTGGATTTTCTTGAAGATAGGAAATTGATTCTTAAATATCTAGATGGATTTCTGGATTTAAGAGGTTAAATATTAGATAACATAAATTAACACTTCCTTGGTCTCGCTCCGAGACAGAATCGGAAGGCAGTGACGTTTTTCTTTACGTGTCCTTACACCAGAACCCATTCAAATATTACAGAATCAACTTTCAGATTTGTCACTTTAACAGGAAGTTTCTGTGTGGGTTACTGTTCATATTTAAATCTGCCAACAGAGAAATTCACGTCCATAACTTGTGATAATTTCTCGAGGAACCGGAGTGCTCCCTTCAACGTTGGCACGATATGGGCTGCTACCAGAAGACTGGACCTCCATTAGTTTCTCTCACAAGTTCATTAGCCTGCTTTGCTCAATTTAAAAAAAAATGAAAGTAGGCTTATGCAATCGAGGAACTTTATGATTTGTACTCTTCTCCAAGTATAATTAGAATGATCAAGTCAAGGGGGATGAGATGGGCAGGGCATGTAGCACGTATGGGTAGAAGAGGAATGCATATAGGATATTGGTGGGAAAGTAAGAAGGTAAGATACCACTGGGAAGAGTAAGACGTAGTTAGGTGGACAATGTTAAAACGCGTCTTAGAGAGATAGGATGGGATGGGATGGATTGAATTGAATTGATCTGGTTCAGGATAGGGATCAGTGGAGGGCTCTTGTGAACACGGTAAGGAACCTTCGGGTTCCAAAAAATGTTGGGAAGTTCTTGAGTGGCTGCACAATTGGCGTTTTCTCAAGGACAGCTCCATGGGTGAGTGAGGCTTATGCTGTCTCCATGCTGTCTGTGTTATTTTGTATCAGTGAATGCTTCCCCCCTTCTATTAACTTTTGAATGCCTGAACCAATGTTTATAAAGCCTGGTGTCGCCAAATAATCCCAATAGCGCAAATACCTCTGTTTCATAGTCTATTGCTAACATCGAGGGAACTTACCGCATTTTGAACAAGGGGCAGAAGCGCATCGAGTCGGCTATGGAAGTAAAAGTAAAACTGCCCCTGAAACAGGCCGTTAAGGCCCATAGGGTTCTGAGACGTCGAGGCTCCCACATCTTATAGACATTCGGCTCACAGATGGCTGTGAGGTTGTCAGCCTTACGCGCCGGCCGCCCTTTACCATCCAGAAAAATTCGTGGTACTCATTTCCGTTAGAGGCTGAGTCGACCACAGGACCATAGTGCCGCTGGAAGGATTAGGCCAATTCAAAAATCCAATGAACTCATCGGGATTCGATCCGCGACCTTCAGGCTTGTAGCATACAGCCTCTACCAACTACGCTACAGCGTACAAGGCAAACAGTCGGCAGGATATAGACCAGCGTCCTCATAAAGTGAGCACTGCGCCAACTGTGAGAGTCAGTTTTACACAGTTTGCAGGTTCGCATCAAAATGCGGCGAAGCAGCCCGAATCCAAAAGAAACTGCGAGACCAGAAAGTTACTGAAGCAATGTGATACTGACGTGCAGAACCCGTTATCGACATTCGCTTTCACATTGTGTGGCGACTCGACGCGTTTCACCGGAGAGTTTCAAATTACTACAAATTTTCAAGATAAGGGAGAAGGGGGAGAATCGATAGGGTCCTGCACAACAGAGTGTCCCAGTTTCGTCGTCAGGTCAGGGACGCCCCGTCCCAGCCTCCCTATGGATGGTGAAGGACGCCCGCAGAATATCGACAGGGCTTCGTGAGTTGACGGTCATCTTAAACGGCTCTCTAACAAGAGTCGTCGGTTGGCATCAGCTGTTTCAGACGTTCGGGAAACTCAGAACCTTAAAACAACGCCAGTAAAATCGAGATCGTCACACCGAGCGCGCATGTCCAATACCTACTTCCGTTTTAACAGTGTCTTTCCGTATTCCTCTTGATTTCTAACGAAGTTATATACAAATAGTGTTGAGTTTTCCGTCAAAACAGGGAGGTACATGGAAACAACCCAAATATAAAGTTTCGTCGCTCAATCATTTTCATGTTAATGAATAGCCTGCAATTATACACCGTCTCTCTTTAAATCTCAGATGTTCCAAATATGGAGGGGTACTAACCGCTATTTTGCGAGGGTGGTTAAGCAGATTCTGCAATACCGCGCCGGAAAGGAAGTCTTGTGTTCGAGCAATGATGTGGAATGAATCCTGGAGCGGATTTAGTAAGATGGAGATTTGACACAGTGGGCTTACAGACTGAATACAGGGAAAAGAATTTGTCAGAGAGAGACTAGCTTCAATTCTGGGACGACAGAGTGCAGCACAGACCAAATCGATACAAACAGAATCCCCCCCTCCCCCTTGTGACCTGGATAATGACGACCAATATTATTATTATTTGGATCTGTGTTTCGGTCTTGAGGGATAATGAGGAAAATAATAATATTGTGACGCGTTATCTAACGTCCATCACGAATTGTCGTTGAGTAACAACGGGGAATACCACTATTGTTACTTCCTACGCAACGGTCTGTTCTAGCGTTTCCATGGAAGTAACCCTTCTGAATTCCAAACATGTGACAATATTAATAATAATAACGTGACAGATTGGGTTCCCAGTCATGTGCCCATTCAGAATTAATTAATTAATTCTGAAATTCGAGTTTTAAAATAGGAGTCCTCGCGGGGGTAATCAGTCTGTCGCAAGCCCTTTACCTATACGGGGCAACATGAACAGAGAATAAAAGTAGACATCTGTGCCTCGACTGGAATTCGAACCCACGGTTCCAGTGTTTCAGCGGGCGAAAACATTTTATGCCTTAGACCCCGGCCACGGTTATCAACTAATAATAATAATAATAACAATAACAATAATAATAATAATCAGAGAAACATGTTTACTTACGAAACTCTGGTTGCTAACTGTTTATATTCAAATTCACATTGTGTCGCTGCCTTATGTTAACAAGAGTGAGTGACAAAATCTCATGGGACAGACCTCCACTTTAACTGAACCTGCATATTTTAACAGACTGTCACTTATGTAGTTTTCAGGGTATTATATTGACTGTCGTGTTTTTTCGCCTTAAAAGTTTTCACTGGCGCCATATTGTAAGAGCAGAAGGCGGGAAACTATAAAATCTTTTCCAGAATGGCCTTTGATGACGTATTCTCATATCGAATTCAATATTAATTAACCCAAGTTTCACCATTGTATAAAAGTGTGAGACTTCCCCATTACCTTACAGAATGAAAGATAAGTGTAATAATGGATGTTCATTTCAGGAAGCGACAGAAATAATGTCTGAGGTCCGCATAACGTGCCATCTAGTTACTGTTCAGTAAAAACTGAGGAGAACCGCGATATCCTCGAGCTCGCTAGGCTGGCTATCCTAGGATTCGACATTTTATATGACCAGAATTCAGACGCTGTACCAAATGAGCGTAGGTTAAGTCTTTTAAAAGTTTCATGGGGTGGGGTGAGACTGAGTCCACTTGGTACGTCGGCCACTAATTGGCCTATTGTACCAGCCCCGGGTGATAGATGATGATGAATGTGGAGCAGTTGGTGGAATGAGAACTGGCAAGGAAAACCGAAGGAGTTCGAGAAAAACTGCCCCAGTGCCACTTTTTCCACCACAAATCCCATATGACCTGGCCTGGGCTCGAACCCGGGCAGACGCAGTGCAAAGCCGGCGAATAACTGCCTAGGATATGGCACGGCCAACTACATGTAGCTCCGGGGCGTTGGGTGAGCGTCCTTTACTAGACAATCCTCGCTTGTGCAGCGCATGAGAAATAAAACCCCGCCTACATGTCTCAACAATCTCACTGGAGTGAAGTGGGATACAGTAATTTAATTATAATCACGAAGTGCGCTTGGCTCCAAAGCGATATGGAGCAGAGGCCAGCTTGCTAGTGAATCCGTTGCACGAGAATGGCCCTGGGCTCTTGGTCGGTAGAGTTAACCTGCGTTGTTAGGTTCTGTACAGAAAAAAGGAGGAGGAAAGATGGTGCTAGGAGAAAAGTAAATATTAGGCAAAGAATTAAGAAAGAAACACATTAAGAGAAACTGAAGTAATAAAAACCCAATAAAACTTAAAAGAAAACGCGACGAGAAGAGGAACGAAAGGAAATAAGAACGAGAAAGTATATTTATTGTTACAAACTGATGATTATTATTATTATTTTATTTTCTCGTCTGTTAAAGCTAACTTTTTTTTCTTTTCTTTTCTTGGAATTGTTACCAATTTATTGAAATTGTATAGACTGTCATATTTTTTATTTTGCTCTTTAATTTTTGTTTATTACTATGTACTCGTGCTAACTTTGTAATTGGCCACTGTGCTGTTAAGTTTGCACACAAATAAACACGAACTTAATTGAATTGAATTATTATTTGGAGGGGGTGGGTTTCTCCATGCACTGCGACCATTTGTTGGGCTATTGTGCATCCCCCTTTAATTATTCTACCTAGTCGCCATGCCCTTCCAGTGCCGTAAATCTACGACACGGGACACACGCTTAAAGTCCCTCCCGGAGGACTTGTTCCTTGAATTTTCCGCCCTTAAAAATTCCACGACCTCCGCCGGGTTTGAACCCGCGTACCTTGAGTCATGAGGTGGGAACGTTACCTCTAGACTACGGAAAGTGTTTCCTGATTTGTTTTACGGCACTATACCATTCTTTCGGAAAGGCAGAACCATGCAGAGCAGATTGATTTAGCGAGCTCAGAAGTATGTCTTCAGTTGACAACATAAGCAACCGCTTCTATCACAGTAACAGAATATTGTCGGTCAATATCAGTGCCTGGGTTAAAGAGAATCTTGCCTTTATCGGAACAGGTCTTCGTTTTCAAGACTATAGAAGAAACGAATGCAAAATTACAATCTTGAAAATGAAATTTACAGGGAAATAATCTGCTTGAATATTTATTGTTTTCTCCCTTACTTTGTTCCTTGCAGTTTCCTGGAATTTATATAAAAGGGAATGTCTCTGTCACGGACAGGAAAGAATTAATCTCGACTGTAAAGAAATGCATGCAGAGTGCTGTGCTACTGGCAAAGGTTAGGCAAGATAAGGTACAACTGAAAAAATGTGTTCCGTTCAGCATTATGTTACACTAAGTATATATATATATGTTAAACTGAAGTATATATTGAATAAAGAACTTCATAACTTGTACTCTTCTCCAAGTATAATTAGAATGATCAAGTAAAGGAGGATGAGGTGGGCAGGGCACGTAGCACGAATGGGGGAGAAGAGGAATGCATATATGATATTGGTGAGAAAGCCCGAAGGAAGGAGACCACTGGGAAGACCAGGGCATAGGTAGGTGGGTGAACAATATTAAAATTGATCTTAGAGAGATGGTTTGGATTGGGTTGATCTGGCTCAGGAGAGGGACTAGTGGAGGGCTCCTGTGAACGCGGTAATGAACCTTCGGGTTCCATAAAAACCTGGGAAATACTTGAACAGCTAGAGAATTTGCTTCTCCTCAAGAAGGGCTCAGCTCCATAAGTAAGTAAGTAAGTAAAGTATAAATTGAGAAAATCTTATTTGTGATTGGGATTCATTCCAAATGCACCGGTTATGTACTGGGAAAAAATTTTATTTTTTTTTTAAGAATACCGTCTTCTGGGATATGGCTCCGTGTAGATCTTGTGTGAACCGAAGATACGCAGGAAAGTCTGTTCACACAAGATCTACACGGCGCCACATCCCAGAAGACGACATTCTTCGTAGTCGCCGCCGTGAAAACCTCAAATCTTACATGTTTATTTTTTTATCTAGAAGCATGTACTATAGACTCAATAGGTAATTGAGAAATTTCTAGCGTATTTAGTGTATATTTTACTAACCAGTTAACTGACTTTTGGGTCATCCTGAATATTAATTAGATGCAAAAATATCTTATGCTGATACAATTGAGCGAGTTTGAGTGATTACGATACAGTTCCTGATTGACCGTAAAAATAGTTTTAGATATAATTTACACTGTAAGGACTTAATTTCCTTTAAAAAATATATAAAAAAATCTTTCATACCCCACACGAAACACATTACGTCTCCGCTACAAGGACAAACTAGTTAATGCTGTTAAAAGAAGAAATCGCAATTTATTGCGAGAACCATATAGAACGCATAAATACACTCTCCGGGTAAAATTCCAAATTTTAGCGTATTAAAGAAGGCTGCATAAGTAAGAAATACTGGGCTATAAAAGGTTCAGTTTGTCAGTATAAAGTTTTAAGAACATTTGTCCAACGGTATAAATGCTAAAACTTAGATCACTTACGGATATAGATGAAGGGACGTCTGTACAAGATGTTATCACTTGTCCTTGGGAGCAGCCCAAATTCGTTCACGTTTAGATGTAAAGTTCAGAATACATTCAGACAGACTTCGCAACCGATTTCTTTTTTTCCCGGAGAGAGACACTTTATTCTGTTGTCTTGTGTGCATCTCTTCGAACCAAAGCCGCCGGAGAGCAGCTTATCACCGATGCACAGAGCCTGACAGTCACAGATATAAAAAGAGGTCACAAGGAAAAAGATGTTCAGAAATCCGTTAGAAGCAACCGAGAGATTTGTCTCCTCGACTTGTCCTCCTTATACTTGAGTGCGGTCGTTACATTTCTATTATCTAGCACTGAAAGCTGTCAGTTAGAGATCATACGACATTTATGTGTCACATTAGTGTCAGGTTCGCAGACTGTCGATCATACATTATTTAGAGATCTTCGCTAGCCGGCGGATCGATCCATCGAAACAAATTACCCTGGATTACGAAATCCTTCGATTCCATTCTAAACAGCTGTACCTCAGGACAGTGTATAAGGGTATCGTGGACAGACAATTCTTTCTCGTGTTGGTTATTTAATGATGCTGCCAGTACCGAGAGAGTATGATGTCGATAATAGGAGGATTAACTAATATCGAGCAGTTCGTGGAATAAAAATTGGCAGGAGAAACTAAAGTACTTATAGAAAACCTACCTCAGCGCTATTTTTTTCCACCAAAAATTCCACGTTACATGATCTGACCTGAGCTTGAAACTCGGGCCGCCGCGTTGGGGAGTGAGAACTATGGTTCTCATTAAGAACGTGGTAAACCTGTTGATTTCTGAATGAGAATTGTATATTGTGCGTTACAGTGTATCGCATCCTGCAAGAAAAGCTTATGGACATGAAAATTTAAACGTATTTGTGTAATCCCAGTAGTATTGGCCGCTTACGTATTCAAACCATGTTGTCTGAGTATTTAACAAACATGTTCTGGTAGCACAAGAAGAAGAAGAATAAAAGCTGCTTATATCAAATCCCACCCCTGTACATGATCCTGAGTCGGGTCCATCCACCTCCCATTGCCAAAACCTATTACCACTAAGATATATACTATATTATGTTCCTTTAAAATGTATTTCAGCCGGTCACGGTAGCCGAGCGTTCTAAGGCATGTACTGTCTTCGCTCGCTTGGAAAACTGGGATCGTGGGTTCGAATCCTACTCAAGGCATGGATGTTTAGTTTGTGTGTGTGTGCGTTTTTCTGTGTTTGTGTACAGGTAGAGGCCTTGCGACGAGCTCATCACCCGCCCAAGGAGTCCTACCGAATGTGTAAGATCTAGAAAAACCGAAGTGAACGGAGAAGTTCATGGAGGTAGGCCTAGGCCCACTGGGGCTGTAGTGCCAAGGAAAAAGAAAATTATATTTCAGTATTATTATTCCGCCCAGCCTTGGTCTCCCATATAAACTCTTCAGATTATCCGACTAAAATTCTAATTTCCATACAGGTTTTTCTTAGAGCCCTTAATTAGTTTGTAAGAGAATAAATGATTGGCTCGTTTTATTTAATTAAACACACTCCAAATCTAGAAATCGTATCGTACATAACCTAAACCTATGCATACACTGATGATTTTTCTTACATTTGCATGGTTTTAAATTAAGAAAAATCTAATTGAGGATAGAAGAATTCGACGAATATTGGAGTAGTGTCTGAGACCTATTCGACTAGAACCTGAAACCGTGGCCGGCTTTCCGGGGAACCTTTGGCCGAGCGGTCAGGCGCCGCGTGAAACGCTTATTATTAATTTAAAGTCAGCAGAGTGCTATGCAACCCGTATGACCGTAGAGTCAATTGGGTTGCGTTCCAATACGAACTGTTTGTATGTTGTGCGAGACATGACAGGATCAGATGTTAGTGCAGTGGCGCACAGCAGAACAAGAATCCGTGAATTCATCACAGAAAGAATGTGTATTTTGAGTGGTACTACCAACTTCTGAACCGCGTACTTGGCCTCATTTTCTTCCTCATTTTTCCTTTTACTTTCTACGTGAAAAAATTTACCTCAATTTTCATAAATAATCTCTATCTTTTTCATTATTCCATTTTCCCATCTCTGCTGCTTCATTTAACTCTCCCGTAACAATAATTTACTTTCTCTTTCTGAAAATTGCAGGGCAGAGTGAGCAGTAACTCGAAGTAACACTAAACTATTATCCTTATTATTAAAGCACGCCGTCAGTAATGCATCAATAATTTTAAAATATAAAAGACATCTAAAATATGTTTCTCCCTAAAAACGTAACTTTAACAATTTACGATGTTATTAAACTCATAAAATGACATTAAGACACTAAAAGTATAACTTATACACTAAAAGTGATTATCAAATTCCTAAAATGTCTCTAGTTTTACATATATTTCTTCTCAATTTACAACATGTTTCGGCCGCATATGGGCCATCATCAGGCCTTTTTTTTTTCGCGGAGAACACTGCACTTTTCACTTGTCTATCGTACTCAAATGCACATCGTTTTTTAGTTGTTATCTCATGACTAGAACGCTGCTACTGTACTCTTTTGCGGCTATTGCGGGTTTTGTGTGTCTATTTCTCTTGTACTAGTGCGGTCTTCCTGTATACTCTGACCATGGCCTGATGATGTAAGTAGTAAGCTACTAGGAATAGTAATAGCGTTGTATCGTCATTTTAGCCATAGTGACGTGCCCGTCTTTGCATTATGTATGGCGTCCATTCACTGTTAACACCAGTTTCGATTGAGACAGTGACACGGTAACTGAATTAGGATAGTAAAGTTATCAAGTTAGGCATTTATGTGTCCTATCAGCCATTGTCGTTGTGTTTCTAACATTAAGAGTAGTTAGTTAGTTATTTAGAGAGGGTGGGTTTCCCCATGCACCGCGACCAGTTTGATCTATTGTGCTTCCCTCTATGATATTCTACCAGTCTCTTTACCCTACCGATAAATGGTGCGTACCATCAGTCCCGCCGAGCAAGCGAGTTCGGCCACTTGCTTAGCGGTGTCTATAATGCTTCCCCCATCTAT
>NW_019731283.1:539323-578788 GCF_002891405.2 Cryptotermes secundus | reverse complement strand
GTGCCGTAAAGTTACGACACGGGACACACAGCTTAAAGTCTCTCCCGGAGGACTTGTTCCCTGAATTTTTCCGACCTTAAAAATTCGACGACATCCGCCGGGTATTTGAACCCGCGTATCACGAGTCATGAGGTGGGAACGTTACCTTTAGACTACGGAGGCCGCTAACATTAAGAGTAAGTTTATATTTTGAGCTGTGTTCAGTTTTGAGTATATAGTGTTTGGTATCATACTTTCAAACATCATCTAATGATCTACCATTTATCAGTTTCTCGAGAAAACCTAGGATCATCTTTACGATTTCATTATTTCAGGACTTCACAGCTCTATAATCCATGTTGCAGGACGCAATATCTGTGTCGTCATTAAATTAGAATTTAGAACCTGTCAGTATTCAGCGTGGCAACTCCACTTCAGAATGAAAAAGTTTACGAGCGTTTTATAATCACATTTCATCCATGAATTACATCACGATCACTTTAAATGTACATGATCTTATTTCATCGTGTTCATCTTTGAGTTTATAGGCGCCACAAATGCGGCTGTTGGATATCTGCTATCTAGGATCTTGAGCATTTGTCAGCAGTATTATCATCGTGTGCTAATAAACGGTCCCTACTGACACCATACAGAGATTTAGGAGCTGTATCATTGTCGCTAGATAGGATACGAATCGTGTCATTGAGACATGGTGTAATAGCTGTATATTGTCATCGCATCTTATCATTGTTGGGTCAGTATTTCGGAGGTGTATCATCGCTTGGGACCGGGCAGTGGGCGCAACCTTGGCCTGGTGCCTGCTGGTTGCCATGGGAACACAGTCTCTTATCGACCCGCGTACGGGAGCCTTTCGTTCTGAGGCGCGTTCCATGCAAATCGTTCCGTTTATTTCGTGGATTATCCCCATTTGTTCCAGAAGAATTAACACAATATCGACAGCTACAGGCTGATCAATAAACGTGACTCCGATGGGGGTAACGGCTCCTCCACAAAAATGGAGCCGATACCTTAGTATGAAATGTCTGATCGAATTTATTGCTAATGTTACTTTAGTCTGATGAGTTCTGCCTTCTGAGATATAAAGCCGTGCAGACTGCTGAAAGTAAACCGAAGTTTCGGAGGAAAATTTCGCCTCCATCTTTAGGGTCTAAGCTCTGCTTGCCACTAGGTTCGTGCTGATTGTTAGCTTGGCTTATTCTTCGATCCTGAGGTTGTAGGCGACATGTTTTTCCGAAACATCAATTGACTTTTAACAGACTACACGGCGTTATATTCCCGAAGACAGAACTCTTCATAATTACCGCTGTGACGGCCTCAGTGCCTATTTATTCAGGTCTGAATCTCTGTTATTAATCCTCAAATTAGAACCTCTGCGGTAACGGGCAATATAACTTGAAGGAGTAAAAAAAAGGTAAAGTTTTCCCTGTGCTTATCTAATTACGCACTACACCATGAAGACGTATAGGGGAATGGATCTATAGATCCACATTTTCTTGCCCTCAGCACTAGCTGAAGGTGAGTGGTCATCTTCAAGCCTCGGCCGCTTTACCCCCGGGGAAAGAGCCCCAGGTTCCCATTTGATAGGAGATTAGGTGAACCCCAGGGCCGGTCTGGACGACGAGGAGAAAATTCTTGACTCTACCGGGACTCGAACTCCGATCCCTTGGTCGTCCAGCCCGTAGCCAGTCGCTATACCGACTTTAATTTCCTGATACATACTTAAAGGAGTATTTGTTAGAATTTTCACGTTTTCTGAAATTTTCCACCTTCTAGTAGAATTAAACCACTTCTACAGATGTTACTTTTGTCTCGTCTGTTTACCGGACACTTTCTGAACACTAAACAATCGTAAAGAAGACAGACACAACAAGACCTAGAGTTTTACAAATAACAACGCTGATGAAAGACGAAGAAGTTAATAATAATAATAACTACTGTAGTGATTTAATTTGGAGCGAACGCCTCGAAGAACGCCAGTATTTCGGGTACGTGTACAACGTGCGAATAACTGCTTCGTTCCCTCCCTTTCCACGACACAACCCTCTAACGTAACAAGTGTGCTCCTGTTTCGCTACGGTTGCACGGAAACAGCAGGATCTTTCTGGGATAATTCATAGACGGGTCTGAGTTAGTGAAACAGGCGAAGAGATTCTCGCAGAACGTGAAACCTTGGCCGGGATTATCAAGCATCCACGCATCCACTTCTAGTCAGTGTTAAGTAGCACCACAGAGTCAACCGGTTGCGAGCATCGGCGCCTGAATGGACAAAACTTCTCATTTAAGACAACTCCGTAATCGTTTTTCTTCCATTATCGGAAACTCCTGTGTTCGATTCTGAGCCTTGAAACTATATTAAGGATATTTCTTCAGAAATCTTCATCGCAACTCAATTTACTAATAATCTACGTACCAGAATAATTGTTGTACCATTTTTATTGATTGTCAGAACAGAAGCCTGATCTTTTACGCTACCTAAAGCCAGCTCCATGCAGTTCATGCTCCCCTAACCAATTACCCACTCCCCAAACTTTTTTTTTCTTTCTGAGGACCAGAAGAAGATTCGCACACTCAGGAGTAGTAAGCTTCACATCCCTACTACTTTTGGGGTCCGGGAAATAGCTCTAATCTCGAAGTAGCTCATTACAGCCCCTGTTCCAATACGATCTTTAAAACTGCCTTCCCATGTGACCTAACCAATAGGTGTAAAATGGTTTAACTGCATAACACATAATCTCGTTTGACAAGTTTATAGTTTCTCAGCTTTTCAAGATATTCACTGCTTCCATCGACGTTTCATGGCCGTATTCACAAAAGCTAGGCATTTCACGCTGTCGTGAATCAGTGAAGTCCGGTCAAAGCTCTTGTTGAAAAATTCCAAGCGTACTTTTTTCTTTGGGGGCACGCGGTAGCGTAGTTGGTTGAGGCTACAAGCCGGAAGGTCGCGGGTTCAAGTCCCGATGTGGTCATTGGGTTTCTTTCAGTTCACCTAACCCTTGAAGCGGCACTATGGTCCTGGGGTCATCTTAGCCTCTAACTGAAATGAGTACCAGGAATTAATTAAATACTTTCCCTGAGGAGTAAAGCGCGGCCGGCGCGTAAGGCTGACAACCTTACCGCCATCTTTGAGCCGATTGTCTAGATAATGTGGGACCCTCAACGCCTCACAACCCTATGGGCCTTCATGGCCTGTTACAGGGATAGCTTTACTTTACTTTACTTTACTTTAATTTACATTACATTACTTTACTTTTATCTTTAGTTTTGCAACTAAAGTTGCTTAAAGTTTATGGATCTCTGGATTATATCATTTGCTCGAGTTATTCTCTAGGCTTCACCACTCCAAGGCCTGGATGTTCCCGGATGTACTCCCTCTTCTTCGCACATCATGAATCCAGTTATGATGCCCTGTTTTGGATATCGTGCGAAGTTTTTCATGTTGCAGGATATCCCGCCCCGTTGCTAAGCAATGAACTTGCGGGATCACACAAGTTAAATCCTCCTCCCACATCTAGTGGGCGTCATGAACATTGCAGATTTCGCGGAATAAATGACAGAATGAAAATTTGAATGAGGCGGATACTCAATGGAAAATTATTCTCATGTTTCAGGAAACGTAGACGCTAAAGGGGAAGCGCGAAGCGACGATGATACTGTGACGCCGGAACATGGGAAGACGCCCGCCGTGACTGAGATCTCGGTCCACACAGATTCGGAGCTTCAGCAGACAGCGCCTGCAGGTATGAGAACAGCCTCTGCCTCTTGCAATGTCGCGTGCACAGTGTGGCACAGTGCCTCCTGAGTGCGCCTCAAACAGGAAGCATTCCTGTGTAAAAAGTATTACGTTGGAGGTAGCATTGTTACATTTGGGCTCATCGCTCGGTATGACATGGGAGTTTTTGTGTAATCACTGTTGTATATATTAAAGAGTATAACTTAGTAAGAATCATCGGTGTATACTGTTTAAATTTTACATTTTGTGTCTCTCTAAAATAATTTTATAATATTTTACGTTCCTGCAAACAGGCCATGGTGGCCCATAGGGTTGTGAGGCGTTGAGGATCCCACACTATCTAGACAATCGGCTCACAGATGGCGGTAAAGTTGTCAGCCTTACGCGCCGGTCCCCCTTTACCCCCTAGGAAGATTCGTGGTACTCATTTATGTTAGAGGCTGAGTCCACCCTAGATTCATCGTGCGGCTGGAAGGATTAAGTCAATTGAAAAAAAAATCCGCCTCATCAGGACTAGAATCCGCGACCTTCTGGCCTGTAGCATAGTGCCTCGGCCAACTACGCTACCGCGTTCCCCCAGTGTTTTATAATATTAAATTTCCATAAATTCAGAAAACTTGTTCACTAGCTCAGAAACCACTAGCTTCACAAATAGGACTCTGCTGGATGGAGTAAGTGAGGAAGAAAGATGGTTAAAGTGGACCACGAGGAAAGGGGCTTAAACGTTGAAACAGAGCGTCAAATGGTAGCTTCTGTTCTCGAAGCCAAATGTCAAAATGCCTTCAGTAACTTCGGTGTCGGGTAGCACCATGACAGCGTAGTGTCTATCTCAGTTGGCTATTCCTGTCGCTGTACCAGCAGAAATAATTAACATCCGCTTTCATCTTGTACCCCTAGGGCGAGTAATACTGTATTCTGTCAGTGTCGCAGGTCCGATAAACTGGGGCGCGTGGGGGGGGGGTGTTGAGATCTCGTCATAAACACTAGTTAATGAACAGAAAAAAAAAGGAACATGTCTCACTGTGTTTCAGAGGCGGGGAGATTTCCGGCTCAGCAGCAGCGCTATATCGTGGAGACCATCACCATGACGACGGTTACGGAGCGGCGCATCGTGCGAGAGGCTGACCGGGAGCCAAGTAGGACACGATCACCTCCCCCTGATACGGACAGCAAGCTCAGCGGCATCCTGAAGGGCGGAAAGTTCTGGAAGACCGGCGAGTCTCCACAGACCTCGTTCAGTGAGGCTGATGACCAATCCGATGAGGTCGACAAGAGGTATGTGCGTTTCTACGAGAATCACGACGGCAACCGAACAAACGATCAACCCGAGCAATCGAGTCAGGAAGCAGATACCAAAGAGGAAGAGCGCGAGGCCCGGCAGGCAGCAGAGGAGACGCCAACGAACGCCAGCCAGGATCACATGTCCGAAGATGCGCGGGTGGAGGATGCATCATCGCCAGATTGCACAGAGCTCACTCTCACGTTCAAGCTCGGTCAGCACCACGTGCTAGTAGACAGCTTACAGCGACCTAACTCAGCAGTGAGACAACTGTTCCCAGTGTCATCAAACGTCCTAGTACAACATCGACCAACATCTGAGGAACAGCCCGCCTCTCAAGACGTGACAGATGGAGAGGATGGTGACAAACGAAATGAAGCAGGGCCACGTGGCGGTCAGCACCAGTTCCTCGTTACAGCAGACTCCCTGAGGATGTTTGAGGAAGCTAAGAAAGCGAAGCTGGCTCAGTTTTACGGTACTTGCGGGGGACCTCACGACCAACATGGCAGCAAACAGTCTCTCCTCGTAACGAGTGATACGGACGAAGACGGTTCGAGGTCGCAGATACGACGAACTATTGAGAGAAACACTTTACGGCGGAGCCTGCTGAGATATGAACCTGGCAACAGAAACCGTTTGCGGGGCGGCGCGTCGAAGCCTAGAGCACAGCAGAACGAAGAGGAGTCTCTCGAGGAGCGAATACGAAGGCTGACCTGCGATCTAGATGAGGAGGAAACTGAGCAGAACGAGGAAGCGAGTACGATGGTGGAAGAGATGGACGCAGAGGACAGGCAGGAGTGCGAAGATTTCACGGAAATGCCACCCAGGACGAGTCCTCAAGGGGAGGAGACACGTAAACAGATATCCACAGATTCGAACGCGAAAGTGACACAAGAAAATGTCTACCCAAGAAGCACTGCTGACAAGGCGACGTCCCCATCTTCTGCTTCCGTGACATCTTCATCATCCACAGGTTCCTCTACATACAAGAAGCTGACGGATCTCTTCGCGCGCAGGAACAACACCACCACGGATATGAGTAATCCTGTAGACTGGAGTGGACACTCAGATCACCAACATCACCACCACCATCATCACCACCATCAAGGGATACCTCTCGACCTTGGAAATGGTCTCCCAGCCCCGGCCACGAGTCCGGGCGACCAGCATAAACAAGGTCATTTTGTAGGTCCGAAGTGTGCGGTGTCTCGTACCAGCGTGACGTCGGAAGCAAGGAAACAGTTTCTGTCAACTCTAGCGCCATTAGCAGCGTGCGTCACATCTGGAGCCACACATGAGGAGCAAGAAGACGGTGAAGGTGAGAACGGTGGCGGAGACTACTACCATCAGCAGGTAGTCGTGACGTCACCACTGTCCGTTGCTGCGCCAGTGGAGAGGATGTCCATTGCAAGCAATAGTACAATGGCCGGAGAGGAGGAATACAGCCTCGACGATATAGATGAGGCCCTTGCTAAAGAGGATCAGAAGGGTGGGGCTCCACAGCCAGACGTTGTGGCTGGAACTCCAGGTGGGGGCGTGGCAGAAAGTGCCGCCCCATCAGTATCGTCTCCTGCACCTGTGGATGAGCTGGCACTATTCGTTGAGCAGGACGCGGGTCGCATCGAACGTATTAAGAAGCGCTACAGCGACACCAACAGTAACGATGACGACGAGCACGACGACTACGGCTTCAACCGACGTCCTTCGGTTCGAGGGATCAAGCCCCGATTTGGGTCTACTACAGAAATCTTACAGCAGATGCAGTCCCAGCTCCAGCCTCCTCCACTTCTGGCGTGTCCAGCTCGCAGTCATGTAACATGGCCTTATCAGGAGAATCCCGAGCAGTCGAATTCGCCCACGGGAGAAAACTGTCCAGTACCTCGGCGTCGGGTACCCTTGGGACGTGGAACGGTGATGCCGCCAGTCCAGGAGGAACTGGGGTCAATCTACGGGAACTATAGTCCCACTAGAATACTGCAGGCTGTGTCGCCCACAGACAGGAAGGACCGGCGGTATATGCACCACGTTATGTACCCATACCAGCAGCAACTAAGTCCCTCCACGCCTCCTCAACAAATCATGAGAATAGGTGGCGGGTGTGCAGACTACCACCAACTGGGAACGAGGACGCCCCCCATTCAGCATCTTCAATATCCCACAGCGTCGAACTCCCCACCCCCATCAGGGATCCCCAGGAACTACCCTGCCCCTAACGATGCCATGACGTCAGTGATCCCAACCGATGGGTCCACCCCTCCGCCAGTGCAGTACCATCACTTCCCAGGGGGGTTCCAGAGCCTCGATCGCAATTCCTCCAACCTTGTGACTTACGGGCGTCGCATGACACCCCCCTCCGGTGTCGTACAAATGAGGATATCGCCAGTCACCTCTACCACGTCTCCGGTTGGGCTACACCACCATCAGCCCCCACCGGCCCACGCTGGCGGCGGCGTTGTCAAGTTATCCACGTTCAACGATCCAAGTCTCACGGCAATTATAGAACCTCATTATAGCGTCATGCCTCAGCCGCAAGCCTCGTCTTCCTCGCGATCAAGTCCTATAACGACAACCTCAGTGATCAGAGTGGGACATGGACAGCAGCAGACCATCAGGGTGCCATACCCGAGCGGCACCCCAGTGCAAGTGCATTTGCTGACGCGCAGTGGCAATGAGAGTCCCCAGAGGGGCTCACCGCTGCTTGCCACAAGGCCGCAATATGTGGTCGCGCGCGGAACGCAGACACCGGCCCTGCCAGGGGCCATCGGTTCGTTGTACCAAGTGCCTCCCAATGCGAGGTACTACACGAATGGTGCCTACATGCGGCAGTACCTCCCAGACTCGGTTGCTCAGCTTTCCACTTCTCCTCAACAGGGCCGCGGTCCCTTGCAGTATATTCCAGACCCCAACAGCGTTCCACAAGCGTTGTCTCCTGGTTCGATGCCCGGTCCCAGGCCTTACATGGTTGACGGCCCAAAGCCACCACAGTCATCCTCTGGCGGACGGGTGTTCCCCGAAATTAATCAGCCCAACTTCAGTGCCGGAAAGGTAGCAACGTCTCCCGTACCAGCTCCCACATCTTCCGTGCCAGTCCCCTTCAACGCGGGTTCCCCGACGAGGACAGCAGCTACTAGTGGAGAGAGGGGAGTTCCAGAAGGTGCTGCAAGCTGTTCCCCTAGCTTCCCACAGGATGCAATATACCAGCAGGTACAGTCACCAGCCACGAGTGCTCCAAACAACAACAACAACAACAACAGTAGCAACATCATTCCTGAGAGCAGTGCTGCCACCACCTCGGTGTACTACGCTATGAACGTCTGACAGGAGCAGAACAGCGAGTACAGCCACGCCTGCTTCTACTGGAGCGCCTGCAGCACTGCAGAGAATTAACATCCTGCTAACGATAACTGAAGTCAATGAACGACAATTTGCCACAGCGGGGCGACGACTCACAAGGATGGCCTAAAGAGGTTCTATGTGGAGCCGTGGCTGGGCAGTGTTCAGAAGACTACATTCTGGCTCAGGTTCAATCCCAGTACATCGAAACAAACTACACATGGACAGGAAATGGACAGAACATGTAGGAGCAATAGACGCCGATAACACAGGAAGAGAGATGTCCTATCCTATGCCTGTTTCAATATACACATGAAGTATTTTACCCGTTTACAAACCAAGTTTTTTTTTATATAAAATATATCTCCACTCGTCTGTTTAATCCCGATTGAATATCCAAAGCAGTGTCAATATCCAGAAGAATAAGAAAGTTTTCAAACCGTATCTCACTGATAATAAAGCAACGCAACGGAGAAGTTCATGGAGGTAGGCCTAGACCCACTGGGGCTGTAGTGCCAAGGAAAGAAAACATGGACAAGGAAGCTTAAGCTGTGAAACTGCGCATTTCTTGTGCTGGTGTGACAATTCGTGACATTCTCTGTGTATCTTTTTTAAACAGAATGGACTAAGATGGTTACAATAGTTCACGTTGCATGGAGAAGTTGAAGCGGGAAGACTACTCAATGTTTTATAAACCAGTACGTTACATTCCATGTTGTAATTAAGTTCAACTCGTCCACAAATTGTTCCGTTGAAGATAGTTTATTTTATAAGTAATAACCCAGTGTAAAAAGTCGGAGATCTTCCTCAAATTAATATCTATTCGGTTCACATTGGTGTTGCAGACGTGGTGAAAAAAAAAATCTTCAGAAATCAAACTCATTCAGACTACAGATTTTCAAACGCTATTCTATTATAAAACTTATATCACGGGACACTTTCATTACACAAAATGTCAAAGAAGTACCTGCTATTTATTAGCAATGACCATCACAACTGTAATTACCGCAGCACGGGTACCAATATTTCCGTCACAAATTTGAAAAATTTGGATTCTTCCTCTTTCTAACATACGTGAAAACAATCAATGTACACGAAGAGATTATTGGATCGAAGATGAGCACACATCCTTGCATATAGTTTTCGATCTCATTATTAGTTTCCAACAAGATGCCAAAGATAGCGAAAGTACTGATGTGGTCTTTCTCATATTTGGAAAGATGACAATTATAAAGTAGTCTTAGCTACATATAAGAGTAGATGAATGGACTTTCAAACTGTTCTTGTCTGTAAGCATTCAACTTCATGTCTTTCAAAAGCCATCCCCACCCCCCAAAACCCCCCTCCCTCAAAATATGAAATTGTGTATATAAATTACAATGTCGTATCATATATTGCAGTAACATATATATAAAACATAAAAAATTATTTACGTAAATATATTTAAACAAAGAATGAGATTAAACATTTTTTCTATGGAAAGTTTCCAGTAAAGGACCATTTCAAAGACAATGGTCTCTCCGAACGCGATAATAAACGCAAGGGTAAAACCAAAACCGAGAATTCTCGTGTGCATTTAATAACGTAATAATTTAACTAGTTCTAGGTTTTAAACAAATTCAGTACATACAGTGCCCGGCAAAAGTTGGTTAAGCACTGCCAGATGTATATCTATTTAGGATTTCCACATGAGATGGATTCAACATTATCCGGTCAGTGTCACCAGCTTTTGTACACACCTGTATTGATACTGAGAGAATACCAAATAAGCAGGTTATTATTAATACAACAGATATTATTAGTATTATATATTATAATAATGATAAAGAAAATGTGCTTTCAATTTTTCATATATGAATATTGTGTCTGGGTGTGTACATATAATCTGTGTTACTGTTGGTAATGTTACCGATATTGTTATGTCCTTATAAATGTTAAGATTGATACTTGTTCACAGAGGTTCTCACTAAGAAAAGCAACCCATAGAAAACCAAATTATTCTATATCGATTAACTAAACCGGTCGCAGCGGCTCCAATATTTACTATAATACTGAAGAAAATTACGGACGGTTTTAAAAAATACTTACAAAGCTATTCTCATCTCAGCACATCCACTGAGCTGGTGGAAAAATGTAGTCTGCAGATGTCAAATTATTGTAATAGAACCCATTTCTATTAGAATCCATGATACAGTAGACACTGCAGTTTTGCTTTCCGTATATTAACGGGTCATTCATTCATCTCTAATCTGTCAAGACGACAGGTCCACAGTCTCTTCCAAAACAGTTCTTCCACTTGATGCGATTTAGAGCCTTCTCCTTCAAATGAAAATATCCTCTTCTGTCCCCAAGGTCATCCAGCATCTTCTTACGTCTTCCTCGTCGTCTTCTGGTCACTTCTATCCGCCCCTCTATCTTTCCTTCAATAACTTCTTTTAAAAGGCAGTTACCGCGTAAGATATGACCAATCCAATTAGCCTTCCGTTTTCTTATTTCGTGTAGGATATTCCTCTGCTCACTGACTCTAAATAACACTTCTTCATTTCCCACATAATCGGTCCAACTGATCTTCTCCATCCTTCTCCAACACCACATTTCGAAGCTTTCCAGATGTTTCTGATCTATACTAATGGGTAACATTTTAAATGTTAACGGCATGTACTGCACACCCAATTCCTTCTGACACTCTGATATTAACAAAGTGATGAGCCCTAGAGAGTTCAGTAGGCCTACATTTCAGTCCTGCATTGAAATTTACTATTCGCGAGTAAGACATTTCGTACTAGCCAGGTATGTTCATGTCTCGCTTTACATGCAGCCACATCCACACCACATCATGCGGCGTAAGATCTTGGTACTATATGCACCAGTCAAGAACCGTTCTATTTCGGTTCTGGGGTGACATGATTTTCGGATTCACGCTTTAAAGGGGACATTTCTTAAGGTGTTTTCTGCTTGAAAGTGATTTAAACGAAAACGCTGTCTTCTCTTCCCGTCCTCTTCTTCTCCTTCCATCTTCTCTTCTGCCCTTCTTTCTAATATTCTTTGCCCTTCATCTTTCTTTTTCCTCTTCGTCTTCTTTCTTGCATTATTCTCCTAATCCTCAATCTTCTTATTCAATGTTTTGACACGACGAGTTGCGTGTTCACAGTGTAGAAGGGATGGGCTTTATCGTTATACGGCGCTGCCATGTCGCGGTGTCACCATAAGCGAGTCCAAAGTTTCCAGCTCAGTAGCCGAGAAACTGCCAAATTCGCAGCGCCATCAACTGAAGAACGTGAAGCACAGTGTTGACAGTACATTCCGTTTGTGATCTGAAATGAATCCTTGATGGGGGTGATTAGGACTACTGATATTGGTGCGGCATTCCATTAAAGACTAAATATAACGTTAAATATTGGCTTAAAACATAAATATTTCAAGGAACGCCTTGAAATAAATGGCAACTAGAAACTCTGGGTGATAAATTTGAATAAAAATTAAACATTGTATTATTATTATTATTATTCAACATCTAAACTGCTCATATATCCCCCAAATATGTCACTTTATTTCAAGAAATGAAAAGAAGACTAGCCCTTATCGAGCACACTCTGGCATGTCTCAAGCTCTCGGATTTAAGAAGAACCTCTGGAGCAAGTATCAGTGGCGTATCACTCTCATTGTGTCACATAGATAACGGTGCCAAAACAAACTCTAACCAAAGTTATTAGAGTAGACGTCATAATTAGTTCATGTTTCATTTGTTCTGGGAATGGTTACGTGGTGACGTAAGTTGTCGATATGGGGTCGCGAGAAGCAATACGAGCATTCTAAACAACTGACTAAAAGGAAATCACTTATTAAAAACGTAACAGAACTCTCATACTTGGGACTGGTAGCAACGAATCATATATGCAGCAATGCCTCCAGAACCATAACACTGTATCTCCTACATTTCAGCTTCACACTGATGGGATCACAATGCTTTCTCATCTGTCTGTGGTGAGTCATGTCAAGACTTTGAAGAAAGCAGTCTTCTTGGATTTGGCACCGTGTGACGTTTCGGAGGAACGTATCGCCTCCATCTTCAGGGTAGAAGAAAATATATAAGAAATCCGCAAGCGAAGAGCAGACTGCTTTTACCGGTTCTCACGGTCTCTTCGCTTGCAGATTTCTTACATTTTTTCTTCTACCCTGAAGATGGAGGCGATACGTTCCTCCGAAACGTCGGTTAACACCACATATACACGGTGCCAAATCCCAGAAGACTGCTTTCTTCATAGTCACCGCCGTGAAAGCCTCAAATCTTACATGTCAAGACTTGACTCAAACTGACTGCCCTGAACCTACAAGCACTAGGCTGGAGCCACACGAGCGCAAAAAATTCGTCCGTTGTAATGAACGTCATGACGTCCGTTGTAGAAATAAACAAGAGAGGCGAATGTTATGCTTTCTTCTGCCTCCATTGCAGACAGAAAACTACGCACCGCATTCTGCGACTGTGTGGTGTCCTCAGCAACGTCCGTCATAAAGTACGTTCGTTGCAACGGACGTACTTCGTGCGCTCGTGTGGCCCCAGCCTAATTCGTGTCTTTTGTATCCAATGATAAGCAATTATTTCTCTCGTAAGTAAAGCCGAGTTTTGAAGTAAAAAATTGTAGGTTATTTGGTCACAAAAAATCTGAACTTTCTAAGCAAAACGCTTCTGAGCCCTTTTGACTGCATAAATGCTTTATCTCCTGTAAAAACTTGAATACAACACCTGATAGAATTTTCAAAATTCCTTATTTTAAGGAAGACAAATGCGTTTCTCATACCATTCCGTCTGGTACTTGCACCATGATTGTTTCGCCAAATTTTTATCCCTTAAAAATCGTTATATGCTGTGAGTTATATTCCTCTCTTATGGCACTTCTCTGAACAAATCGAAATTAAAAAATAAGTTACCAGCGCGATAAACAGAATAATTTTTTCATGGATTACTAGAATTACCAGCATGGTTATTCTTTTGATTACCGGTACAGGGAATTCACAAAATGTTTTAAAATATTTTGCAAACTGCCATATTTGAAAGCCTGTCTCTGTGTGCATATTTACAGGACTAGTTCATGTATTTACTTGGCTCTAGGGAATTTCTCTCAGACTGCAGCAACAATGTATATTTTAGACATTAAATGAGAGCTGAATTCTTTCGGTTGTGAACGATGTCTGAAAGACGCTGACAGCTTCTTTAAATAATTAATATAAAATATGTCTGTCTTATGGTAACTTTATATATATTTAGCTTGTATTCGAACATGGAATTTCCTAAGACTTGACAATGAATCAGACACAACCTCCTGAACATATTAAAACATCCATCACAGGTATTTAAAAATATGGCCAACTGGCGCCACTTACCGTACCGTGGACACGTTCCCAGCTTCGATGTCGGAGTTCTGTTCCTGGGGAATAAAACGGATCTACATAAAGCGGACATTTTTGACGATAGTCATCAGGTCAAAAAATGAAGAAAGCTGTCTTCTGGGATGTGGCGTCGTGTAGATCTAGTACGAACTGACGTTTCGGAGGAATGTATCGCCGCCATATTCAGGGTTACTCCGAAACGTCGGTTCACACAAGATCTACACGGCGCCACATCCCAGAATACGGCATTCTTCATAGTCATCGCCGTGAAAACCTCAGATCTTACATAGGTAAAAAATGTTCTTGACTACGTACACCGGAACAGCTGCCATGCATACCAAACTAATTCTCTTTTCTTTTTTAATTCGCTTAGTGGGGGGGGGGTGGAGTCCAACTGGGTCCACTCGGCACGGCGGCCACTGATTGGCCTATTGTAGCCTGCCCCGGGTCCTTATGACGATGGAGAATTTGGTGGAACGAAGATTGGCAGGGGAAACCGAAGTACTCGGAGAAAACCCGCCCCAGTGCCACTTTGTCCACCACAAATCCCACTTGACCAGACTCGGGATCGAATCCGGGCCGCCGCGGTGGGAAGCCAGCGACTAACCGCTTGAGCTATGGCGCGGCCTTATCGACTGGATTTGGTAGCAACATTCCCGTGGACGGTTGGCTTACGTCACCTGCCAACAAAAAGGGCAGACTCTCCACCGAGATACAAACTTCGACTGCATGAAATCTACTGGGAGCCACAGCAATATTCACAGTCGGCGGCCACAGACTTGTCCAAACTTCACCAGAGAGCTGCAGGAGCCTTCCAATTCAGTCTTTAGAAAGCAGGAATTTCCAATCGCATTTAATTAAAATTTAAGGACAGATTTAAATCTATTATTTCAAAGCTATCAAGTTTATAGAAAGCTGACAATACGAATATATCCGGAAGATACGTACGAGTATAATGGAACGGGTTATCTAATGCAGACAGGATTTGTTTTCCGGCAGAACGCTACAGACCGAAACCTTTTCAAAACAAGTAAATTAATGTACGATTTGAGGTTTTCACAACGGTAGTTATGAACAGTTTTATCTTCTGTGATATAGCGCTGTTTAATCCACTGTAAATCAACAAACGTTGTGGAGGAACATTTTGCTTCCATCTTCAGTGTCGAAGAATAAGCCAAGCAAGAAGCCAGCTTCATGCTGGTTCCTTGCCTGGCTTATTCTTCGACCCTGAAGATATTCCTCGGATAAGTCAGTTGAAGTTCAACGGACTACATGTTATATCCCAGGAGATAGAACTCTTCGAATTTTATTTTTATTAATTTCTGCATATTATGCTGTTCACAGTTCGGCATTGATCTTACGGCATATAATTAGGCTCTTTCACACCGACAGTTATTTGTACTGGAGGAAGGGTCTGAGTAGTGTCAGGAAAGCAAAGAGAGGTACTGCTCCAAATTATGGCACGAGTCATATGAAACATAAGCATAATCCAGGTACTCTATAGGAACCAGATGCAAGTACCTAGTACGTGTTTCCTTATTCAATGTTCGTAGGCTCATGTGTTTTATAACGTAACTTCTAGCTTTTCAAGTACTCCGTAAAGTTCGTGCTTTTGTATGACCTAGAAAGTATATGATTCGTTGTTCTATCACATGCTCGTTATGTATAAACATACAGAGTGTCCGGATGAAAGATATCCAAAATAAAATCATTATATCTCAGAAAGCTATTATTATACACTTTAATGGGTTACACCATTACAAAGGGAAACTATCAAAGTTTTTTCTGCGTATATAACTTTCTCAATAAATTTAAATGTGGGCCACCTTGGTGGCACGACAAATATCCAGGCTTGAAGCATGTTTGGTGTTACCGTAGCCACAGCGTCCCTTATGCAGGCTTTCAGGTGTTGAAGGTCGTTGATCTTAACCTGGTAGACAATGTTCTTCATATAACCCCACAAGAAAAATTCAGTGGGGTTAAATCTGGTGACTTAGGAGGCCAAGCGATTGGTCCACCTATGCCAATTCATATCCCAGTCATCTCTCTCTGCAGGTGATTCCTAACAAGGTGGCAAAAATGTGGCGGAATATGCTCGTAAGCAGGGCATGAATAAAAACTTGCAGAGTTTTCCTTTTCGATGACATAAACCGGACACGTGTATGATAATTAGTTTCCGAGATATACATTTTTTATTTTCGATACCTTTCATCCAGACACCCGATATTATTGGTCTTAAATGACTGGTTAATATGTCTCAGAAATGAAACTGGGGGTTTAAATTCAGAAGAGTCATATGATTGGTCTAACTTGACACGTAACAAGTGTTTACGTCGCTAACATGTGTGGTCTGTACTATGTTGAACACAATTCATGTGATTGGTCGCTGTGGGTCATAAATTAATTGTAGCTTATTCGGAAGAGTCACATGATTGGTCGTCAACTTAAGTCTAATTTCTAATTCTAAACACACATGCGACCACACATAACAATATTGCCTGTTATGGATTTGTTATTATATGAACAGATTTCATATGATTGGTCTTTGTATGCATCTATATGATTGGTTCCTGTTTTACTAGAGAGTATGTCATTGGCTGCCATGTCTAAATGATTGGTACTATATATATAGAGTTATCTGACATATCACCGCATTATGTCAGTCACTTGTCTTTCGTGCGGTACGGTTGCTATGGCAACAAGCCACGACCCGCATGATTGCTCCAGCTTCATCTTCAATGTTTTAACGTAATTTCATGGTTGCAGTGGCGGTTCTATTTCAGTTTATTTGCCGCTGGACAAATAACGTAGGTTTCTAACTTGTTATGACTTCCAGACCCCATGAGATTCGCAACCTAAACAGTGGACCGCATCCCATTTCAAGCAGACGCTAGAAAACATGGCATTCAGTAACAGGTTCGAGTTCACTGGTTGTAGGGAGTGTGCATCAGAACCACGTTAGGTCTTCTTTCGTACGAAACAGAAAGGCCGAGTTTTCGCAGGTGCAGTCCGAAGATGTATACCAAAATCTTCTGTTTTTTGTATTCCTTCTCTCAATTTGACAGCAAAGACACTTTGACGAAGGGTAGTTTCCTCTTAACCCTTAAAGACTGGATTTCTTATAAATTATACATAAAAACCCAGTTCATACCTCACAGGAAATACAGCTCATCTCCAATTACGAAGACCAACCGGTTAATTCTGTTTGGGGAAACATACCCTATTTGTTGTGAGAACCATACGAAACTCGCAAATACATTCTGAGGTCAGGATGCAGAGTGGTACATGCAGTAACCACTGGGCCCTTGAGGATCAAACAGCTGCGTCTTATTCACAAGAGTTGCAACATAAAAGAAGGATCTGATTTTAAACAGATCAGCAAGGCACACAAACCAAATTGCAATGAAGGACTAAACCATAAGGACATTTTCTTGCAGTGGAAAATCGCAACATTGAGATATCCTGTAGGTAAATATAGGCCCTAAATTCACCCTCTGCTTAATTAAATGAGTACCACGACATGGAGACGTATGGAGGAATCGAGGTATATCTTCACGCATTCTTAACGTGTGCACTAGACAGGCCGCTTTATCCTAGTGAAAACCTCCTTTCCAGTAGCTATTGAATGGGAGGTTGGGTGAGCCCCACAGCTGGTCTGAACGCGGTGGTGTAAAGAAAATATTTGGGAATCGAACTCCAATTCTCAGATCATCAACCACTAAACTGAATGAACTACGCCGCTGATACAGTATAAAAGCAACGTAGTGGAAATTATTCAGGTTCAACTAATGCATTTGGTCTGGTTCTGAAACTCCGACATTTGCATCTGGAACTAACAGATACAGACAGATATTTAAGGTCGTTACAGCAGAATATAGATATGAAAATGATGAAGATAAGTGTACTGCTTCGTCAGATGTTTAGACGCACCCGTAACAAACTCTCAGGTCACAACAGCTACATAGATACTGCATCATTGTACTCACATATTCACGTATAACACAGAAAGAATCCAAGATCTTATAGGAAATAGAGAATATCGTAAAGATAAATCTGGACAGAACCTAAACCACGGCATTAGATGGAGGTGAGTTCATGAGCTTCATATTCCGACGACCACTGCTCGTAACCCAGTGGACAGGAAATGAAATTGGCCCCAAAGTCAGTCTGGATGTGGCGGGGGAAAAGATAATCATTTACTTCTCCGTCAGTAATCAAATTTCGTTGGTCTAGACAGTGACGCTACTGACTGAGTTATCCTGGCTCTCGTTTGAGCTGTGATAAAACCTTTCGGCTGCAATACCATCAGCTTGGATTCCCTTCAGACTAACCGACGCCTGAGCAATATGGGAAGTCAACCCAACTCAACCCAACTGCTCAAATATTTATTCCCTCCTGACGCTCTGATGTAAACATCACCGAGCAGACTGGTGTAGACATGCATTCAAGAGGTGCTCTGTTTGCATCTCGACCCGAATACCTGCTGTCAGGTTTTATTCTTTGTGGTTTTGCTGAGTACTTACTCATGGAGCTGAGCCCTTCTAGAGGAGCCGCAAATTCTGCAGCTACTCAACAATTTCCTTGCATTTTACGGAAGCCGAAAGTTCATTACCGCGTTCACAAGAGCCCTCCACTGGTTCCTATCCTTAGCCAGATCAACCCAATCCACACCATCACATCCAATCTCTCTAAAATCCATTTTAATATTGCCAACCCACTTACGCCTTGGTCTTCCAAGTGGTCTCTTCCCTTCTGGCTTTCCCACCAAAATCCTATATGCATTCATCTTCTAGTCAATTCGTGCTACATGCCCTATCCATCTCATCCTCCTTGACTTGAGCGTTCTAATTATACTTGGTTTTCCTGGGTACGTCCAGGAAAATGTTGGGATAGTAACGTGACTAGGTCATAACCGCTTCGTTTCAGATACATTCAATTCATTACTCATCAGACAGTGGACCATTCGACACTACTGAGTCTGAGATACTGACATTTGCAAAATAAATAACAGAAAAAGAGACGTCACTATAGTGAGTAGATCTTGTGTGCTGTAGATTTGAGAATAATGTTTGAGGTTAACGCACAAAAATACTTTAGGATAAATTTAAACTACGTGTACATCACTGCCTGTATATAAAATACGTTGAAAGCTAAGTAACGTCTTTGTTGTTATGAAACAGACTAAATATATTTGTAACTTGAGCCTATGCTGCGTCGTTCTATTCGTAATGAGATGTTCTTCCATAGATGCTGTATTCTATGTCCTTCCATTTGCAACGTTATATTCGGTGGCTGAAGCAGTATCCGTGCCACTGCAATCACGCGTACATGTAGGTAAATTTTTTAAATGTGAAATCAACACAACAATCAAAAACACTTCACATATTTCGTGTCAAGGCATCGCGAATTTCAAATAATATTCCATGAAGTTTCTAAAAAAAAAACTCAGAAAAAAATGATTTCGGAAAGAGGCGTAAGTTTCATCTGTTCGCGCTGTGTGTCAAGCTGAAATACGTAAATGAAACGGGCGTTTCTTTCAGCTTTTGCAAACCCTTGCTCTTTCTGCAAAGTATGACATGGTTATTACAACTTCAAATTATCAGAATGTCTGGTAGTTAAACAGACAGATGGGTACTGTTTCAGAATTGTTGAATACGAGTGCATAGGCCTCTATTTATGTTGAGAACTGACGATTTATATTCGAGTAATTTCCCGCTCCCGGTAGTTTCCATTTATTAAGCTATAGAACTTCAGTTCTTATGGCCTGGATGCAGCGTGAGGCCAGGAATTGAAAACAACTGATGCATTATTTTCCACATAGGTCAATAACTACATTAAAAAACTCCGTGGCCTGTAGTCCAAAAGCGAGCTATACCTACCGAGCTACTGCCGCTTATCGGCGAAGTTAATGCCAACTTTTGCGGATAGAGGGTGTCACGTGGTCAGCGCAACGGATCCCCATGACCGTTAATCTCGTTTTTTCTAGACCGGTACCGCTATTCCTTGAAATAGCTCCCAAATTATCCTCAGGGGGCTCAGAGGACCCCGTTTCTCAGAAAATCTGGTAGCGCCGGGAATCGAACCTGGACCTCTGGATCTGTAGCCAGAAACTCTGAGCACTAGACCACAGAGAGTGGGTTCAATAACTACGCTAAATTATTAAAATTCATTTATCCCTTCTCAACGAAGCGTTTCCTTTCAGAAAGTGATCCTGTTTTCATATAGATGTTACGATACGTCGATAAGGCACACATGCGTTTCGGAATAGAAGTTTCGACATTTCTTGCACGTTACAGTTTATTGTGTTCAACTGCCAAAAGCCTTGACACAGGACTCATGGAATTTCTGGAAACATTACAAAAACAATATTACTGAATCTAAAATTTGAATTCACAGTGCAACTTGAAATTTTCCTTTTATTTCACCGCAGTCTGTTTTCTGTTGACACTATACAGGTAAGCCTTCTATGAGGTTTTATAAGCTTTTTTCTTTTTTATTGCTAGTTGGGTGGGACTAAGTCCCTTGTACTGCGGCCAATTCTGGCCTATTGTACCAGCCCCAGATGATAGGTGAGGGTGACTGTGGAGCAATTGGTGGAATGAAGATTGGTAGGGGAAACCGAAGTACTCGGAGAAAACCTGCCCCAGCACCACTTTGTCCACCACAAATCCCACTTGACCAGACCCGGGCTCGAACCCGGGCCGCCGCGGTGGGAAGCCGGCGACTAACCGCTTGAGCTATAGCGCGGTCTTTTAGAAGCTTACAACTTCTGTAGTTCTGAAGTCGTATAATATCATAAAGTTGTCTTGATTTCGACCCAGTTCAAAGATGGGATCACAAGAAAAGAATAACTGATTCGCCATAAGTTCTCTGTGGACTTAGACTGACGCATTAAGCAAGTCTTAGTTCGCGCTATGCTTTGATGATCATGGCGTAGCAAATTTATTTCCTTTTCCATTATGTATAACTCGCTATTGAGGATATGCACGAATGTGGTGTAAATTAGGCATCTCTTATATTTAAATATTTAAACGAATTTATCATCCCTTGCTATCCGACGATTCGATCCATCTGTACTCCCACAATATGTCCACAAACCCAAAGGATCGTCGTTCCTTTACCAATCGACGATCGCCACTGAGGGCGCACACTGACAGGCTCAGTCACGTTGGCCAGCTGTTCTGACAGTGTGATTGTAGAAGGTAAAGCTATCTCTGTAACAGGCCATGGAGGCGCATAGAGTTGTGAGACGTCGAGGACCCCACATTTTCTAGACAGTCGGCTCATAGATGGAAGTGAGGTTGTCAGCCTTACGTACCGGCAGCCCTTTACCCTCAGGAAGATTCCTGGTACTCATTTCTGTTAGCGGCCGAGTCGACCCCAAGACCATAGTGCGGCTGGAAGGATTAGGTCAATTAAAAAATCCAATGACCTCATCGAGAATCAAATCCGTGACCTTCCAGCGTGTAGCATACTGCCTCAACCAACTACGTTACAGAGTGCCCCTATTGTGGTTCTGATATCTTGTTAATATTCACTGTTTTTGTAATATTTTGCAACTTTCTGAACTATAGTATTGAAATTATTGCCCTTACGATGGAAATCAAATGTTAAAATTGGGTTCGTTAACAAATAAATTTATAATCGGCGACTTTTCGTGGGACAAATTAACTTCGATTAACGGCGCATGACTGTACAATTTTGTACTTCACCCATATCCTGAACGTCATGCAGACATACCGCCCCCTCTCCCGTTTTCACAAGACAACTGTGTGAATAACTACTGATAAGCCTTTTCTGAAAATAAATTATTTCAAACTCTGTGTGCAGTAAGGCAACCATTTGGGTCCTCATGAAGAATAGTTGTTATTACTTTATTATTATAATCAGCCATGAGTCTATCATTATGAAGCCCGTTTCATTCACGCTCCTCCGCTCGAAAGTTCGAGAAAACGGTGACTCATAAATCGAATTCTTTTCGATACGCAGAAGATCCGTGACGGTGAATCCAGAAAACCTAGCATGAACACAAAGTAACCAGAACCGTGGAAGCGTTATGTACATGAATGGAGTTTCCGCTTTTCAGGGGAAGCACACAGACGGCCAGTGCTTCTCCCTGCTTTAGCTTATTTATCAGACAGACACCACAACTGCGGACCCTACGGAGTCCAGTACCAAAGCGCAGATAAAATGGCAGGAGCTGACGGGGATTGAATTTTTTAAAACATTCTGTTGACCCCTTTTATTTCTTTGTTATGTCCCATCAGTGCATTTGACCTTTCTCGGATGTTTGACATGCGTAAAGGAGAAAACGGACAAAATATATCTTAGATTTATTTAATTCGCTACCGTGTCTTAACTTTGCAGTTTCGGTATGGATTGCGTGTGTTGGAAGTGAAGGGGAACAATGAATACGGACCATTTCATGTGAAATCGATACGTATCAATAACTGGTACTCTGTCTGTAAGGCTGATCTGAATGTAGACTGCCGTTGTACTGATTATGTTTCATTAGCTGTGCCCCTTACTTCCGATCAGCCCTATAAGACTCCGTTTTGCAAATACAATGTTTATGAGATAGAGAGAAAATGAGAGTTTTAATTTTTAAGAGATGTATAATATAAGTTTCTAAAGAAAGAATATGATATTGTAACACGCCCCGCCGCCATATTTCTTTTTTTAAAAATTGATTGTTATACATGAGACGGGGACTGAACGTCGTAGCCTGAAATATAATGTTCATGTCTTCCTCGATATGCGTTTGTTTGTCATCCTGCTCACATTCCCCCATATATTGTTGCATCCTGTTATGTAAATCGCTGTACATTATGTTTATTGCATTCCTGTCTACACAACACTATTTCCAACAATGGAGTTTTCTGTCTAGAACAACATATTTCCGCACATATACGCCACCTTCAGGTCCGCTTTTTAGTTTCAATTGTTGTCGTGTAACAGGTGAAACTATCCTTGTAACAGGCCATGGAGGCCCACAGGGTTGTGAGACGTTGAGGGTCCCACATTATCTAGACAATCGGCTCACAGATGGCGGGACTCGAACCCATGCCCTTTCGGCTTGTAGCATAGTGCCTCAATCAACTACGCTACCGCCTTCTCCCACTGTTATCATGCACTTGGCCTAAATGTTCATGCAAGCTTCAGGTTAGTTTATAAAACACCGGTGGAGATTTGCGCTAACCGCACGAAAGTAACAATTTTAACGCATTTAGAAATCGTCGTGCCTGCACTAAAAGAACTAATAAAAAGGTAAAAATGTAACGCTATCTCTGTGCTTAATTATTTAAGCATTAAAACCATGAAGGTATATGGGGAGTGGAGGTACAGTTCCACAATTCTTGACCTCGGCACTAGATGGAGGTGAGTGATCAGTTTCAAGCCCTAGCCTCTTGACCTCCTGGGTAAGAGCCCCCGGTACCCATTGGATAGGAGGATGGATGGGCCACAGCTCCCGACTGGACGACTTGGAGAAGAGATAAATTTATTTCTCCTGTTGGAAATCGAACCCCGGCCATCCAGTTCGTAGCCCGTCGCTTTACCGACTGAGCCATCCCGGTTTATAACAGTAAGTCTGAAAAGTTAATATTCATTTGATCTACACGTATCTATGCCTAGGTCTTCTGTACTAATACTTGGAGAAGAGTACAAAATGTGAGATGTTCTGCAGCCCGCGGTTACTTCCTCGTTCTTAGGCCCAAATTTTATCCTTGGTACCCGGCTTCGAAGATCCTGATCCATGTTCGTCCGTTATACTCAAAGACCAAATTCTATTTTCACGCAGAACAACAGGTCTGATTATAGTTCCGGTCTTTCAATAAGATACGGGGCGACAAAAAAAATCTGGCCATTCAGAACAATTTCCTGTTAAATGCAAGACTTCAGTATCACAGTTGGTCACCCTGACTCGTTTCAAAGGTGCTTCTCCTTACCCCACCATTCTCAGGCGGCATTAATTTAGCTCATCGTAACAGGATCTTAATGTGATAACCTCTTCATAGGCAGTTCAAATGAAGATCTGAAGAACAGACTGCAGATAACAGGCTTGAAGCAATTTAGAATTGTCACCTGGTTCCTTCAATAAGCCGTGCATTGGACGCAGCCCATCGATCTCGGCCTCCTCGTGTTAACAACGGTTCAAGCACTTCCAATCTTCTTGCGTGTGTTTTCATTCCTTCCGTTTGTACTTATGCAGTAGCTTCAAGAGGTCCGGTTTTGGACCATTCGACATTAAACGATCGCTAAAATAACTGACGGTCCTTAATATCCCGAGTTAGCTGTTTCCGTGGCATTTTTACACAAAAATTGTTGTGATTTCTTGTTTCCTCCATAGCCTGTCGAGAAAATTGGCCTGAGACAGGACATGTCAAATTGTGGGTACTCATTGATACAGTGATTAATATTCAGGAATAGCGAAACCATATGTTGGTCACCTGTGGTTAAACTATAACGCGGCCAACTTAGATAAAAAAGAATCAACATTTCTCATTTTCGTGTCTATAGTGACTACATGGGGGGCACGCGGTAGCGTAGTTGGTTGAGGCACTATGCTACAAGCCAGAAGGTTTCGGGTTCAAGTCCCGATGAGATCATTGGATTTTTTTCAATTGACCTAATCCTTCCAACCGCACTATGGCCCTGGGGTCGACTCAGTCTCTAACAGAAATGAGTACCAGGAATATTCTTGGGGAGTAAAGTGCAGCCGGCGCTTAGGGCTGACAACCTTGCCGCCATGTGTGAGCCGATTGTCTAGAAAATGTGGGAACCTCAACATCTCACAACCCTATGAGCCTCCACGGCCTGGTACAGGGATGCCTTTACTTTACTTCTACTTTATAGTGACTATATGCTACTGTACTGAATTACTTCTGCCACCTTGTTAGGCCTCCCGAATCAGTTTATTTTGTTGGTGGCCCTGTGACTACTGGATAAACTGCGGCTCTTACCGAATATAGGATATGGGGAACTAAAGCGAACGAATACTCGTACAAGAGATGTTTCTGCTTACGAATTTTAATATCCCACGAACCACACAAAATTTAGCATCTCCGTGGTAATTTGAACAATAAGAGAACGCACCATTTAGTGAATTGTTCAACCTGCAGCAAAGAAGGTAACAGAAAGGGTGTTCATGAGGTACACAAAGGGGACAGCTGAGTGGAGACGAGTAAAAAGGTTAGTCAGTGTTCTGTCTGCCCAACATAGTGAACCTTAGCGCGGAATGCAAAATGATGGGGCAAGAAACACGACAGACGGGTGGCCACGGTAAAGAGGACTGTCCATGTACTATGACGTTGTCTGTTCCACACATAATTTACATGTTTCCATGTACCAGAACAGCACGAAATTCTTTTTATCAATTGAGAGCCTATTCAAATTAAATTCCGGACCATGGAGCTGGTTAAGTACAGCAGAACTTTGTAGGTACTTAACAGGTAAGTGTTTTGCACTGTGTTCACTCTTCATGTAACTTCTTGTTTGCGATAAATAACAATCTTGAATACATGCACAACAAAAAAGAGCCATTAGCCCCTCGTATTGTATTGCGAAAGAGGGAGATATGAGAAGAAAGGGAGTGCAACACTGTCTCCAGCGGCACTTGATGAAGCTGACGTCAGGCCTTGTGAGTAGTCATTCGGTACACACCAATGAAAGGCGGCTGGCTCTTTGTTTGCGAGAGAGAGAGAGAGAGAGAGTTTCAAGAGAGAAATCAACAGGGCACACGATGCTGAGGGAAAAAATCTCAGTGCTGTCATTATGTTGAAGTGTGCCAGTCAAGTTGTGAGGCTCTTGTGATTAAGTATTCCTGTTCAGTCTGCAGTAGCACGAGCTTGAACTGTGCTGATCTTCCAATTACTATAGATAAACCCATTTATCTGCTAAACAAATCGAATCTAATAGCCCTCTTCGTGCGCAACTTATCAGAATTATGAAGCAAAACATTTGGTACAATAGTTGTCGCAAGTCAAGGAGGGTGAGATTGGCAGGGCATGTAGCACGAACGGGGGAGAAGAGGAACGCATGTAGGATATTTGTGGGAAAATCAGAAGGAGAGAGACCACTGGGAAGACCAAGACGTAGGTGGGTGGACAGTATTAAAATGGATCTTAGAGAGAGAGGATGGGGTGGTATGGAGTGGATTGATTTGGCTCAGGATAGGGACCAGCGGAGGGCTCTTGTGAACACGGTAATGTACCTTCGGGTTCCATAACATTCTGGGAAATTCTTGAGTAGCTGCAGATTTGACTTCTCCTCAAGAAGGGCTCAGCTCCATAAGTAAGTAAGTAAAGGCCGCGCCATAGCTCAAACGGTTAGTCGCTGGCTTCCCACCGCGGTGGCCAGGGTTCGATCCCGGGTCTGGACAAGTGGGATTTGTGGTGGACAAAGTGGCGCTGGGGCGGGTTTTCTCCGAGTACTTCGGTTTCCCTTGCCAACCTTCATTCCACCAAATTCTCCATCATCATAATCGCCCGGCGCAGGTACAATAGGCAAATCAGTGGCCGCCGTACAGAGTGGGACCAGATGGACTCCACCCCCCACTAAGCGAAAAAAAAAGTAAGTAAGTAAATTGTCGCAAAACAGATCTCTCTCTACGCATATATACACCAAACATCCATGCCTTGTGTGGGATTCGAAACCACGATCCTGGCTTCCGAGGGAGCGAAGACAGGACATGTCTTGGGTCGCTCGGCTACCGTGACCGGCCAAAACTGATCAAGCCCGCTAAATTCAGGTCATAAATATCATTTCTCGTACAACCTCATAAATATCAGGTTCCCCTCTGCAGGAACTTGGACACCAAACATTTCCGGACTGAAAATGGAAGCTGTGTATCTCTCGGGCTTTGAACTCAGGTTCTCACTGCTGCGAACATTTAGACTGCGGTCTTTTATGTTGATGCCATGCAATCCGGTAGAAGGTTACGAACCCTCTGCCTTCGTCTTCAGGGTGAAGATGGGATGGCAGACCAAGCTATATGGTGTAGCGATAAAGCTGTAGACTTGTATTCGAAAGATGCTCGTTTCGAATCTTAGCCGGGACACCGGGTACAACGACTGAAGTATTCGTGGTTCCTGTCAGTACCTCCAGGAAAATTCCGAGTTAGCTTCATAACTTGTACTCTTCTCCAAGTATAATTAAAATGATCAAGTAAAGGAGGATGAGGTAGACAGGGCATGTAGCACAAATGGGGGAGAAGACGAATACATATAGTAAATTGGTGGGAAAGCCAGATGGAAAGAGACCACTGTGAAGACCAAGACGTAGGTTGGGTGGGTAATATTAAACTGGATCTTAGAGAGATAGGGTTGGATGGTATAGATTGGATTGATCTGGCTCACGTTAGGGACCAGTGGAGGGCTCTTATGAACACGGTAATGAACCTTCGGGGTCCATAGAAGGTTGTGACGTTCTTCAGTAGCTGCAGAATTGGCAGCGTCTCAAGAAGTGCTCAGCTCCATGAGTGAGTACCTCATTTAGTCCCATTCGACGTTATGAAGTGTAGATACGGACAGCGCCATAAAACAAGCAAAAGCAGAAGGAAAGACTACAGCATAATATTCTGAATCAAAAAATTCTAATCTGTAATTTTAGGATGTATTTATTTTCAGCTACCTAACAAGCATCTCTTCAGGAAATCATCATCAATGGCGACCGTGAACCCCAATAAATTACGATGTATCATCTTGAAACGTCACTAATACACTTCAGCACGCCACTGCAAAGTCAAGGTTCGGTCTGCAGCAAGTAAAACTAAAGCACCAACAGCAACACACAACTGGCGGCAGTAATACGCCACTGGGACGTAGCAGTTCCCAACAAAAAGACCCAGCAGTGCAGAACATCACTGACGGGTCCAAGCCTACTTGCATCAACTTAAAGAAAAGTTAAACAAACTCCGTGGCCTATAGTCCTCAAGCGAACTATACCGACCGAGCCACCGTCGCTTGTCGGCGAAATTAGCTGATAGTGTCGCCTGGTCAGCACAAGAGATCCCCACGGCCCTTAATCTCGGTTCTCTAGACCGGGGCCGCTATTTCCTTGAAATCGTTCTTCAATTATCCTCATGAGGCCGAATGGACCCCGTTCCAGACGCACTACTTCTCAGAAAATGTGGTAGCGCCGGCTATCGAACCGAGGACCTCTAGATCTGTAGCCAGGAACTCTGACCACTAGACCACAGAGACGGTCATAAAAGAAAAGTCAGGACTGACAAATTGAAATGTACTGTGCAGCACACCAATGATATACCAGAACACACCACTGATATACCGGAACACGCCACTGATGCCGGGAGACCCGATATGACCTTCCAGCGACCCTAATCATCCCACGCACTACCTGCTACCCCCACGCGCAACCTAAGCTTTCGTCCGTGCAATGTGACAAATTCTGAGAGAAATATAGGGACGGTCTCCGAACTTGAAATTAACACTGCAAGACTAATAGAACGAGATGCTCCAATCTGCCGCCCACTTACGGAAATCCGATACAAGGGGCTTTTGTACTTGATTTAATCAGCTATAATTAAATCAATTTTTTCCAGCCCAGCATGCACCGTATGATAAAAAGCAATTACTTCTCTTAACTTAGAACATCATTCACAAGAGCGTGGGTGTAGCAGTCAGCTGTTCAGCCGGCAGTGGCTTGTTAGTCAAACCGTAGGTAGTACACAAACTAAGGAGAAAGGTTTCACATCGGAGCTCACCTGTTGAACCCACGCTTACCAACTTTTGTTCTATTTGCACAGTCGTTTTTCCGCTGTTTTTCTTTTTTAATTCGCCGTAGATTCTGATTATGTTCAGACCGCAAGAACCTCTACAACAGGCTTATCTAAGGAAAAACTGTGCAAGGAAATCGACCTATTTAGCTATTTTATTTGGCGAACTAAATAACTGTAATTGCATTCTTGTAAACTTAGAAACTTGTAATAAAGCAACATAAATATTTTATGTACGCCTATATGTTTAAAACGATAAGCTCTTTTCTTTTTTTAGAAAAAGTTATAACGCCTAATCCGGGATAAAAGACCGAAATTAACGGCCGTGGGGATTCGTTGCGCTGACCACGCGACACCCTCTATCCGCTAAAGTTGGCACTAACTTCGCCGACAAGCGGCGGTCGCTCGGTCGGTATAGTTCGCTGGGGGACTGAAGCCAAGGAGTTTGTTTTGTTTGTTATAAAGCCTAAAAAGTATCATTATATTTCTTGAAATAATATACCTCTATAAATCATAAGAATTCGGGAAAAATATTTACAAAAAGTAAACTGAGAATATAGAAAACAATACGCCAAACACATTGTGATTTACACATATCCCTTATTAAGTTCTCGTAGTTAAACTCAGAGGTTACAAAAGCTGCGAATGTACGTCAAACGGTTAAACAAGAACTGTGTATTGAAGCTGTCATGGAAACGTTTTGAAAAGCGACCATCTCTAAAAACCGATGGGCATGTAAGAAGACAACAATAAAATAAAGAAATCTGTCGTAAAACTGCCCATTGGAATGATCTTCGATAGGGTCCAATATATTACCACAGAATCAGTGGTACTTTCTTATTGCGATTACGGAGGGTCAGAAAAATTAGTTACTATCCATGGCCGATTTGCAGTCAGCTCTTATGTGCTACCAACCCTCAAATGATAATGTAAACACACAAATAAACATAAACACTGATACATATGTACTTTTGGTGGTTTCATTTCTGTACATAGCATAACTCAGTCATTGGTGTTGGTCAGGGTGAGCGCCCAGTGCCGATTTGTTGTGTACACGATAATGAGACTTCAGATGCTGTAAAATGCGGGAATTTATTGAACTATCAATGTCTCAAAGTGTACAGTCCTCCGTGGATCCAGTTGAGTTAGTGATCATAATGATTCTGCCGCGAAATTCGGGGTAGCTCACTCGGCATAGGGACGGGCTACAGGTTGGACGGCCTGGGTTCGATTCCTGGCAGGTGTAAGAGAAGACGAGGTTGAATCACAGGTGCTGTAATAGAAGTGTCACCTGCATGGCTGCTGTATCGTCAGTATAATTCAAACCTAGAGACATATATTTTTTTTCTTGGCACTACAGCCCCAGTGGGCCTAGGCCTACCTCCATGAACTTCTCCATTCACTTCGGTTTTTCTAGATCTTAGACATACGGTAGGACTCCTTGGGCGAGTGATCAGCTCGTCGCAAGGCCTCTACCTGTACACAAACACAGAAAAACGCACACAAACATCCATGCCCTGAGTGGGATTCGAACCCACGATCCCGGCTTCCAAGCGAGCGAGGACAGTACATGCCTTAGACCGCTCGGCTACCGTGACGGCCCTAGAGACATATACAGAAAATAAATGCAAAAACGGTGTCATAAGCTCCGAGTGTCATTCGCTTCAGACAGGAAACATATTGTGATATAACTGAAGACAGAGCAGTTACTGGATTACGGCACAGTAAACAACTCATCAGCGTAACAGTGATTGTACACGCAACAGAGGAACGGTGTTTTCTGTGCGATCCGCGCGGAGAATAGAACTGTTGGAAACGCTGTTTTATATGCGGTTCGTGCCTAGGATATATAACGAGGGCCAGCAGCCATTACGAGTCAGTCTTGAGACGGCAATTAGAAGAGTAGGAGGATGGTGTGAGATGGCCACCAGCCTGCAAGGACATGAGCTTGGAAACAGAGGAACGTCCACTGTTGGAAGCCGCTACCAAGCAGAGCAGTGAAGACCGTGACTGAGAACACTAATCTTTGTGTGATAGTGACTTCTAAATTGTAGTCACGAGTCAAACAAATCCGATTACGAATCCAAGCCCCGTCTATATTCATTCTATCACGTGACAATATAATGGTCATACTAATATGTATCGGTCCTCAAAGACTCATTTGTGAATGTAGGGTGCTCGCTGTGAATTTTGGATTGACATTAATGTAGGGGAGGCTTTATGGCAAGCACCCCCCCCCACACACACACACACACACCATGAGTATGGATGTGTTACGTCTACACTTACACTGATCAACGACTGATGACTTCTGAATGACTGTAAATGTTTAATGGTTTAGGGATGATTATTAATGTGTAATGCATTTGATTTAAGTGCCGTAAATTGTAATGACAGTTCGTATTTGAAATTCTGTCCTACCATTTAACGCGTGAATCTGTCAACAATTCAAGTTAATATTGTCAGTTACCAGAGGTCGAAAATAATGATGTCCCAATTACTAGGCAGTTCATCACAATCTGGAAAGCTTCAAGGATTGGAGGTATATTGGCAGGCGATTATCTCAACGAATCCGCAAAGAGCAGCATAAACTGATGTGACTTTACTATCAAGTTCAATATTTGCAGAGTTTATATCACTCTCACATCATCCAATTTACAGAGAGAGATAGAAAGAGATGACAAATTTCAGTTACTTCCAGTCCGCCTACTCAGTATCAATATGTCGTGTTATTTGTGCAAGTAAAGAAAAATGTAAAGTTAACCATGTGCTTAATTAATTAAATACCACGCCATGAAGACGTATAGGGGAGTGGAGGTATAACTCCACTATTCTTGACCTGGGAACTAGATGATAAGTGATTAGCTTCACGCCCCAGGCACTTTACCCCCAGGAAAACAGCCACCGGTACCCACTGGATAGGAGGCTGGGTGGGACCCAGAGCCGGCCTGGAAGCTGTGGATTGGAGAAAGGTCTCTTTCCCCTGCTGAGAATCGAACCCCGTAGCCCGGGTTATACCGACTGAGCTATCTCGACCCCTCTCTGTACAAGTCGATAACATTAAGTAAACTTAAAAACGTGACACACTAAATACCTGCAAATATTTCCATTAAATTCTATTTTGTTTCCTGAATTAAGTCTGAGACACGAAATATATTGATATCTCGTGAAGAAATATCATCTACCTCGCTCTGAGAACCTCCAGTACTAATAACACAAACACCCATTTAAAAGTTCATGCCACTTCGAGGTGATGTATAACTTTCTACCAATGTAAACTGGAACCACAATAAATATATTGTGGCGTGTTTTGTGTGTAACTCATTTGTTTTACAACATCTAAAGGGTTATATAGGCCCTCGTTCGAATGAAAATTTTATTTTATAGATAATCCCGGCAAACAACAAACTTCTTTCTGAGGCACGCGGACCACGCGCTCTCATCTCTTCGCGGGGATTCGCTGTAGCCTGACTAAGGTGTCATTAGTCTGGTCCCCAGTGAGAAATCCGCAAATCCAAAGGCTAACTCCATGGCACAACATCTACAGCTAGAGGAATTCCTACTGGCTGAAAAAGAAATCGGTTTTCCAATGGTTATATGGACCTGTTATCTATCTTTCCCCCAAGAACACGAACCGGTTCGTAAAGATTGCAGTTCTTCCTGTCAAACTGCCCTAAGAGACGCTGCAAAGTATGCTTGCAGCTCGGATGTTAACACAGAATACAGAATGGCTGTAATGCAAGCTAAACATACGTTTAGCCACATCAGACTCAATGTTTACAAGAACAATGCTATCTCTTGAGTTCTGACGAAGTTTAACGGCGTCTCGAATGAAACTACTTCCCTAATTTTCAGGTCCGAAAGGTAGCCCGTGTAAGCAAGCGGAACAAACTTCCCCAAAACTACACGGCGTCATACACCAGAAGACAATACTGTTCAAAGTCACCTGTGAAAATCTCAAATTTTACATCTTTGAATTCTGTGACTGTGTACATTGGGTTGTGGCGCTGTGTAGTACTGCAGGTGGATACAAATCTTTCTGAGAAACATGCTGCCTCCATCTTCAGGGTAAAAGTTGGTGTGGTCAAAGTCCAAGTCGGAGGGGATGGCCACCGCTGCACCAGAGATATCTCGAAGGCTGCTTGCAGTAGAACCAGATGTAGACAAAACGCTGACAGTTGTAACACTGCGTCATACCAGTCTGGGGTGCATGTGTCAGCTCCATCACCATTATCTCGGTGGATCACGTCACGATTGGTCTGTTCCGTTGGTTCCTCCGTCTTAACTGTGGACGCTTTATCGTTCCTCGTCCTGTTGGGTTCTATGCTAAATTTTCTTGAAATTCGTCTGTCTCCCATTCGTAGAACGTGATATTTCCACTGTGATCTGAATTTTAGAATTGTATTACTTAGATTAAATGAATCTATCCCTGTAACAGGTCGTGAAGGCCCATAGGGTTGTGAGACGTCGAGGGTCCCACAGTTTCTCTAAACAATCGGTTCAAAGATGGAAGGTCGCGGGTTCAAGTCCCGATGAGATCATCGGATCTTTTTTCAATTGACCTAATCCTTCCAGCCGCACTATGACCCTGGGGTTCACTCAGCCTCTAACAGAAATGAGTACCAGGAATTAATTAAATAATTTTCCTGAGGAGTAAAGTGTGGCCGGCGCTTAAGGCTGACAAACTTACCGCCATCTTTGAGCCGATTTTCTAGATAGTGTGGGACCCTCAACGTCTCACAACCCTATGGGCCTTCACGGCCTGGTACAGGGATAGCTTTACTTTAATTTTTTTTAGTTAGATTAAAAGTATTCAATTCTTCCCCAAGTTTAACACTTCTTATTAGGTCCTTCATAGCGTACATTCAAAAATATAATTTCTGCAGTTCCAATGTTTGCTCCCTGTTCTTTCCATGCTTCAACTTTTATAATGATATTGGAGAGGAGGTGGGATAACTCAGTCGGTATAGCGACGGGTTACGGGTTGGATGTCCAGGGTTCCATTCCCAGCAGAGGCAAGATTTTTCTCTCCTCTATAGTCCCCTGAGCTTCCTATCCAATGGGTAGAGGGGGCTCTTCCCCAGGAGTAAAGCGGTCGGGGCGTGAAGCTGACCATTCACGTCCATATAGTGCCGAGTTCAGTATAGCAGAGTTCAACCTCCACTCCCCCATATGTCTTCTTGGCGTGGTGCTTAATTAATTAAGCATAGGACCAACTTTACGTTTTACTAGAGAGGAATAAATTTTCATAACCGACTGTGATTTCAAGCTGCATTACAGAGCCACTAGGATCAGAGGCAGGGAAATATCACTACAGCACCCTCAGGTGCCGGCTTCTAAGATTTGCAGTGAGGATGCGGTCAGATCAAAGGGGCAAGATGCAAAGGAAGGTGAGGGAAATATGCCCTGGCCAATGAAAACTATAAAAAGGCACTAGCGAAACAAAAAACGGCCCTTATGAGAGACCCGAATATACATAATAGTAAGAATGACCCTATGTCCGGCGGGCGGGGGTGGAGAAGATGAACGCATACACTATTCTAGTGGGAAAGCCAGAGGAAACGAAACCACTATGAAGATCCTGACGTAGGTGGTAGGACAATATTAAAAATGGATTTCAGAGAGATAGAATAAGGAGTATGGACTGGACTGCTCTGGCTCAGGATAGGGACCAATGGAGGGCTCCTGTGAACACGGCAATGAACCTTCAGCCTCCATAAGATGTTGGCAAATTCTCTAAGTACCTGAGCGACTGGTGGCTTCTCAAGATGGACTAAGCTCCACGGAGTTAGTTAATCAGTTAGTCAATTAGTTAATTAGAACAAGCTTGCTTCAATATTACTAGTATAATCAAGCAGGCAACGACAAGAGTCGGCCATAATAGTGTGTGCGACTTCAATTCACAACCCAACACGGAACACTAGGGCCCTAAGACCGATTAACAAACCAACATTTACATTTTTATTTATATAGATTACAATTCCTGTGAAACTGTGAAATGTCCTATGCATTAAACAAGTTAGTAATTTGAGCCAATTGTTTCCTGATCAAAGTAACAATTATGTCAGTTGGAAACTTAACGCCGTCTATAGGTATTAAAGCTTTTTAACCAGCCAAACAGAAGAGTTCAGAGGCAAAAAAGGATCTCTCTGTAAACGTAACTAATTCTGGCAACTGGGGAATATTTTTTACTCTTATTTTGTACGCAGCTAATTATTCTGGAGTTAGTTTATATTTCTCCCCCACCACCGCCACCTCGTGGCATAGAGAAGGTTAGCTCGTAAAATTTCAATTTTATCTTCTAGCAAGATACAGGTCTACAAAATTCAGCACCGCTCCTCATCGCCATGGAAACGCAGAGTTCAATCGTGGCACGTGACGTCAGTACAGTAACGCTGCGGTTCACGGTCAGCATACCAACCTCGCATACAGAAGGACCTCAAAACTGCAGTCCGAAGCGCCTAGCAATCAAGTACGTAGTTGAATTCACCGCGAATTCCCGATAAAATCGGCATGGAGCTGCGAGGAAATTGCGTCTCTGCCGATCGTTACGGAGGGCAGAAACAGGTTACAGAGAAGTAGTACCCATTAGTAAGAGAACCGCTCACAGTGAACAGATTTTCCATATTATTTTGCATTGAAAATTCTCAGAAATATTAAAACATTAGTTCTGATAGTTTCGTCAGCCAGTCGACGTTGAATGCTATAATAAATATTTATCTCATTGAGTGAAATATAAACTGTGATTTCTGGTCCATTCTTCGAGAACTTAGGGGTTGCCACGTTTCTCAATCTTATCTCGCTAAGAGTTCAAAAAAATGTAAGGATGTCTCAGGAAAATTATCAACAATTTAATAAGAAAATAAATTTTGTTATCAAGTCTTCTTTTCCCACATATTTCAGGAAATATGCCCTTCTATATCACAGTAGCTCAGTAACAATTTAACAGGCCATGGAACAGTGGAAATAGTAGGGACCAGTAAGTAAGTATGGTACTCATTTCTGTTAGAGGCCGAGTCGACCCCAGGGCCATAGTGTGGCTGGAGGATTAGGTCAATTGAAGAACTCCACCTCCTCGGGATTCGATCCCGGGACCTTCAGGCTTGTACGCGTAGCATAGTGCCTCAACAGCGTGCCCCCAGTAGGGACCAGTATGTTACTGAAAATAAGAGTGACGTGGCCTATTTCAGTGCACTGACTAGGTGTTTTAATTGTGGGTTCAATAAAAAAAAAGCGACGACGTAACACACGAGCAGGACAAGAATTTACACCTTCAATGACTGCTTCCCCCAAGTGAAATCGCCTCTCTATCCTAACCTAACTTCTCCTATCTTGACGTAACTTATATCTGATATCTTTGTTATTATGACATCCAGCTATGGGATCAAAACCAGGGCCTTACGGATCACCAATTTCTATTATACCTGAATACTGTAACACATACATACGGCACACAGTCACATCATGTATTGCGCATGAGCAGTTCTCCGTGTGACGCAACAGACCAGAACACTCGTCTGACGGAAGCGAACACTCTGTATCAGATCAGTCATAAACAGCAGTTTATTTACGCAGCGATACTAATTGTGGGGTTTATTTAGAGTTTATCTGGAAACGGAAAATTATTTATAACTAACAAATACGGTAGTTCAAGCTACTGATGTTTCTTTCCAGCACCGCGTCCGTATGGACTCTGGTGTCCAAAAAGTGGGTAGCGGGTGTATCCCCGGGATATAGAGGCCAGAACGTCAAAGTGACAATTCACGTTCATTAATTCTTAAGTTAATGTGTGGAGCTATGTCTAAGTTTCTCAGACATCTTCATGACGTAGTGCTAATTAATCACAGGGACATCCTATGCATTTTACCCTATGTTTACACGAAGGAAGACCATGACTATCTCATACCGATCGAGATTCGAACTCGGTACCTCCTACTGCGTTACCTACGTTTTAATATATGCTTGACATAACTGAAGAAGGAAACCCGGAAAGGTATGCGAAATTTCCTCGGAAACCGAGTTAATATTTGTGACGTATTCATGCCAAGACATTAAGCTTACTGCACACTCTGTATGTTTGGTTACGGAATGTGTGGTATAGCGCGGAGATGCCATTTTGAATGCGTTTTGTCTGGCTACCGGCAGATGTCTTCCCAGTACCCTGAAGGTTCGATTCAGACAGTATTCCTGGAACCGAAACTGATTGGCAGGGTCACACTTCTTGGGGAACTGTAATCCCGTGGGATTCGACCGCAAGCATCCAGTAAGTTGACGCAACACGACTGCCAGCGGCGCTACGCGGGCTGCAGAAGCTCGAGAGGCCATTCCGCTGTATCTGAACTTATCGTCCGTACTCATATGTAGCGACGCTGCGACGCATCTATCAGTATTACTAGGTGTTTGCGTGGCGTCTGTCAGCCAGCCTGGCTCTTTGTTTACAAAAAAAAAAACTCCGTTGCTTGTAGTCCGCAAGCGAACTATACCGACTGAGCGACCGCCGATTGTCGGCGAAGTTAGTACCAACTTTAGCGGATAGAGGGTGTCACATGGTCAGCGCAACGAATCCCCACGGCAGTTATTCTCGGGTTTCTAGACCGGAGCCGCTATTTCCTTTAAATAGCTCCTCAATTATCCTCACGAGATTGAGTGGACACCGTTCCAGACCCACTACTTCTCAGAAAATCTGGTAGCGCCGGTACTCGAACCCGAGGCCTCTGCAGCTGTAGCCAGGAACTCTGACCACAAGACCACAGAGGCGGTCGGTTCTTTGTTTAGCAACTGAAAAAACATCTTAACTCTAGTTCTTTATTAAACGCAATGAAGTTTTAAGAATTAGTGCTAGATTGATGGCGATATTTTGGAAAGCAATGTCTGTTTATGCTAAAACGTAAACGAAACATCTAGAAGTACTCTGTCGGTGAAAAGTAATATATTGCATGTTAAAACAATGTTCACAAATGATGTATTTCCTTTTTAAGTTGTCTTTGTGTCGGTCACAGGCATGAACTGTCTTCGCTCGCTCGGACGCTGGGATCGTGGGTTCTAATCCTACTTAACGCATGGGTGTTTAGTGTGTATATAAGTTTATTCTGTGTTTGTCTTGTCCTGTGTTTAGGCAGCGACCTTGCGACGGGTTCATCACTCGTCCAAGGAGTCCTGCCGTTTGTGAGAAATGATTACGGAGGTAAATACGAGGTCAGGGCTCTGAATGGGCTGGAAGAGCCAATGAAAAGTAAAGTTGTCCTTGTGTCTAATTAATTAAGCACCACACAATTAAGAGGTGTGGGGAGTAGAAGTACATCTCCACTATTCTGGATCTCGGCACCAGATGGAGGTGAGTGGTCAGATTGACGCCCCGACTGCTTTACCCCCCCCCTTCCCTCCCCGTGGAAAGAGCCACCGTTTTTCACTGGAGAGGAGACTTGTTGGGCCCCATAGCCGGTCTGGACGCTGTGATGTAGAGAAAAATCTGCCCTTGGACTTCCAGCCCGTAGTCCGCCGCACGTACTGAGCTATCCCAAGGGCCAGGCTTTAGATGTTCGTAGTTGTTCAAATGATGAATAAATTCCCCGCTTTTATGGAATCCGCAAATTCTTTACCGTATTTACAGCAGGCTGCCGTCGGACTCCATTCCGCACCTTTCGAATCAAGTTTAAGCCACCCCACTATATTTCCCTTAAATCCGTTTTGCCATTAGCCAGTCGACGCTAGATGGTGTCCATACTGACAGCGTCGTTAAATAACCAGCGTAAAAAAATATTATCCGAAGTCTTTCAAGCCAAACATTTTCCTCGAAAGCATAAGATAATATAAAATGACTGATTAATCATTGTAACCACACTTACATTCGAGACATACATCATTTCTTCTTCGATTTGAAATTAATTCAATTCTCTGTCACCGCAAACTTCGCACATATTACTGAATCATCCATTAGTTCCAATAGACATAGACTATTTTTGTTGATAGATGCATTCGAGAGAATCTAGGCGTTCTCTTCCAGAACTCCTCTAATTCACAGAAGGAATAACAAAACCTGCATAAACCATGTCCATGTTCATGCGCGCTCCTTATTGATCGACAACACGGCGCCTGGCACCTGTTGATCTGTTACACCAATAAAATTTAATTGAGGCCATGAATGAAAGCTTGAACTGCCCCTTGGGATACTTTTTGAATGTGTAATGATTACTCGCCACTCGCCTTCCTGTAAGCGAGTGCCCATACTTCTGGTGAGCCAACTAGAATCACTCAGGACACTGTCTGGCTATTAGGAACCGTCTCTCGGCAGAGATAGGGACATTTCACCTGTAGAACACGTCAAGAGCGACCCTGTGTCCCAACCAATTTCATATCCAATGGATACTGGAGGCGCCTTCCCTGGGTAAAAGACGCCCGAAAGTGAAACTAGCCGTTCACATTCATCTCGTGCTCACACAGAGCCATATTATTTCTAACCCTTAACGTAGGGCCGCGCCATAGCTCAAGCGGTTAGTCGCTGGTTTCCCAACGCGGCGGACCGGGTTCGATCCCTGGTCTGGTCAAGTGGGATTTGTGATGGACAAAGTGGCGCTGGGGCGGGTTTTCTCCGAGTACTTCGGTTTCCCCTGCCAATCTTCATTCCACAAAATTCTCCATCATCATAATCACCCGGGGCAAGCTACAATAGGCCAATCAGTGGCCGCCGTGCCGAGTGGACCCAGTTGGATTCCACCCCCCACTAAGCGAATTTAAAGAAACCCTTAACGTAGCTGTAGGTATTAGGACCAGGGGTTTCTGTTCATTTTCGTGCGTCCGTCTTAACCCGTATACACCATTACTGAGCTATGTTCCAATGAGCGTAAAAATTCCCGAAACGCAAGGCCGAATTAAACTACGTTGTTCCAGAATTACGAACTCTCCTTTGGTACTGTTGGTACACATAAAGTCCATTACAGTCCGAGGTTTCTTCATATTCCATTCGTATTCAGCATGTGCCTATAACAACGACTGGGAGAAGGC
>NW_019731283.1:498824-538929 GCF_002891405.2 Cryptotermes secundus | reverse complement strand
AACATTTCCCACCCAACAGCATTCTCTAATACCTCCGGTAGATGGGGGAAGCATTATAGATACCTCTCAGCTAGTAGAGCCGGTCTCGCTGGCTGGGCGGGACTGATGGTAAGCACGAGTACGGGTAGGATATAGAGACTGGTAGAAATCGTAGAGGGAAGCACAAAGGACCAATACAGGTCTCAGTGCACGGGGAAACCCACCCTCTCCAATAACTAACTAACTAGTCGCCAGCTTCTCACCGTGGCAGCCCGGGTTCGAGCCCAGGTCAGGTCATGTGGGATTAGCGGTGGACAAAGTGACACTGGGACAGGTTTTCTCCGAGTACTTCGGTTTCCCCTGCCAATTCTCATTCCGCCGACGTCTCCACACTCATCATCTATCATCCCGGAATGGTACAATAGGCAATTTAGTGGCCGAAGGAACAAGTGGACTCAGTCTCACCCCACACCAAGAAACTAAACAAAAAAAAAACGTTCTAATGATGATGTAATTGTTTGTGTCTCCACCTGAAGATGACCCATGCTCGTCCCCACAGCAGACGGAGCATACACGCAACGTAAGGCAATAAGATCGATAAGGAAGATTTAAGCGGTAAATCTGTTCTGCTCTCATATCGGTCGGGACAGCAGCTACTCTGAGTGGAATTCTCGTGGATGTGATCGATCCTGCCGATCGGTCTAAGGCATGAACCGACTTCCCTCGCTCTAATACTGCGGGGTTCGAATCCAACTCGAGGCATGGATGTCTGCGTGCATTTATTCTATTTGTGTTGTCTTGCGACTGGCTGATCCCCCGTCCAAGGAGTCCTACCGACTGTGTATAGGAATAAGAAACTGAAAAAGCTGCCAAGATCCAAAGCGCCATAGAGAGAGAGAGAGAAGTCCCAATGTCGGGATAGTATTTTAAATTAGGGCATGGCCACTTCTTTTCACGTCCTTTGCCACTCGTTGTTCACTGCCGTCCAATGACTAGACTCTGTGCAGTCTATGACACTGTCCAGCCACATCGTTCAAGAAACTACCAACACAGAACAGGAACTCTCTTTGTATTTTAGCAATTAACTTCGAGAGGTGTTCGGCACTAATGACCTGAGAATTTTTGTCCTGATATGTCTTAACCAGCTACCTACACTGAAGGAGAATATAGACAGCCTGTGTTTGGAAACAGAGCGCTGAGAACTGTGGGCCTGACGGACACGGAGAAAGAGAGGAGGAGAACTTTTGGTTATGAAGATCATCGAAAGCTGTCCTTGGGGCTGTGACAACGGGGTCGCAATAATGCGATCGTGTTAACAATGGGGTCTAACAATGGGATCATAAAAATTGGGTCGTAACAATGGGATCGTGATAAGAACTACACCGTAACAATGGGATCGTCATAAGAATTGGATTGGATCGCAAGAATTGCATCATCATAAGAATGGAGTATAACAATGGGATCGTAACAAAGGGATCTTGATGTGAAGTGCATCGTAACAATGGCATCGCGACAGCAATGGGTTTCTGTTTCTCCCAAAGAGCGCCTCGTGTAAAACGCAGGTAAAAGACGTTCATATTGGATATAAAACCCCGGGACGACTGTTATTTTGCTGCTACGTGCTGCTACAGGTAGAGCCAGCTTATTTACCAAACGTTTCTCGTGTAAGGCACTGGTATTGTGGGCACAGGACAGTGACAACAATGACATGGTCGCGATTATCTTATCATAACAACATTGAGTTGATTGGTAGCCCGGTAGTACTGTTGACTGTAGTGTTGTAGTGATTATTTAGTGTAGTCGCAGTGCTAAGTATAATGAGGAGTTAATTATTTTGCATTTTACTAAGAAACAAAACATGTGACTACCAATCGGTGGGGTCGGATCTAGTAAATTGCTGCTGGCCCTCGCCAATACAGTCATTCTTTGTTCCGAGACAAACGGGGCTCATGACCATATTTTCCTGTCTCCGTGACGACCAATTTTGAATTAACAACGAATATACAGTCGAATAGTATTCCTACCTTAATGCTTCAGCCGCCAAATAATGTGTAACCATATCCGGGCCGAAGAACGGATATTGTGCTATTCTTAGATAAATGGGATGTGAAGGTGGATGAAGTGATTCGTGAGTGTTACGGCTGGATTTTGTGAACACGTGATAAAGCGTGGGGTTGCACAAAACTAGGGAAGCTCATCTAAGTATTATTTAGAAATTTAGTTCCTGCCTCACAGAGAACAAAATGCATCAACCGATTAATGCCGTTCAGAGACATAGCAGCATCTGCGAATCATACGGAACTCATAAACACACTTTACGGGCAATATTAAGAGTTTCTTATTGTTAAAGACATTAACCAACGTTCCTTAAAGGATTACAAGAAGACGTCGAAGCAGAGAATAAGTGGCCAGATGTAACTACAACATCTGAATTGCAGACACACACTAGACGGGGTTCTGCTCCATCTACGAACGTCATGCGCAGCTACGAATATGTAAGCTAAGCTTCACAGCCTCCCCTCCCCTTCGGATCTGAAAGACTTCCGATGGCTTTGGAGGTCGGCAGTTTAAGGGAGTGAACATGAAGGTCTCCAGGCACCCAGCTTACGTACTTTCCTCCAAGGCCGCTTATTTCATGAGGTATCGATTTTTATCGGGGGGTAAAGATACAAAACAGACTGCGCATTCTGCCTATCACATGGCATGACGCTCGTAAACGTGAACTAGACAAGTGGAAAATAAATTGGTAATGTGAAGAAGGTAACAAATTCTCTGGTTGTAGAGCCTGAAGGTTCAGCGCCGCAAGCATAAAAGCCTGATCCCGAGATACTTCTATCCACGCCCACCGCCCCACACCCCAAATCTCCTAACTTACTTTATACCTCTAAGATTCGCTTTAATGCCACACCCCCATCTACTTCTTGGTCTCGTAAGCTGGACTTTCTCACAGGGTTAACAGTAATTATTGGATTTAGATGAAGCTTCCTCCCATTCGTACCACATATCCAGCCCATCAAAATGCCCTGATTTTGCTACCAAAACAGTACAATAGGTACATCAATCACCAAGCCTCTCGAGTGATACGCAAATATTTCCACATCGAATTTGTCCCACGAAGGAACTGAGATTCTCACAGCGGTGGTTATGAAAAGTTATATCTTCTGGGATATGACGCCGTGTAGTCAGCTGAAAGCCAACCGAGCTTTCGGAGGAACATGTCGCCTCCATCTTCAGGGTCATAGAATAAGTCCAGCAAAAACCAGCGTGAAAACGGTTGGCAAAGACGGTTGACTTTCAACAGGCTACGATGCATTATATCCCAGAAAATATAACTCTTCAAAATTCATTCCTCTATGCCCACCCAATACCTTATTCAGTAGGCAGTGGTAGCTCCTTAGCAGTTCGAACGTAAAGTTAGCCCTTACATACCTGTTTACTGCTTTCTGTATTGTAGAGTGCGTAGAGCTATCACCATGCCCCCTATATGCTTTCGTGGTGCTTAGTAACAGGGCAAGATTTACTGTAGTAGGTCTACATACCACGTATCTTTTAATCGTTTTTAATCTGTTTTCTCTTCAATGCAACAGATCATGCCTTATAACCATACAAAGTAACTAGTCAACTGACATTCATGCCGAACACAGGACTAGTCTAACTTTATAGTCGACATCAGAATGTGAGACGTAACCACAACGCAAGGAGAAAGAAACGGATCCCAAGAAACTGTTCTTGCCGTGGGAAATGGACAGAACAGGATTCTACTAGTCTTTCTGTCTCTATTTCCTCTTTCTCTATTCCAGCTCATTGTCTTTATTTTATTGGTCATTCAATTTCTTTTCGTTGTCTCTCGTTTTATTTATTTCTTTATATATTATTTCGTTTATTCATTTATCCATTGTCATGTGCAGATAAAATAATTTTAAAGTTTTCTGTGTGAATAGTTTGCCTATAAACGTCTTCTCTGGCCACATGAAATTGTTGCGAAGGCCGGTCTCACAATAAAGGAATGTTGCAGCAGACAAAGCCGGAAGAAGGAAGACCAAACAGACCACAGTAATTAAGTTCTTCTTTTCGCGATCCCTGAACTGGAGAGATCTGGAACACCGAAAATCTCGTTCCCTCCTAATTGAGGACTTGTACTGAGTCAGAGAAGCTCACACAGTTCCGCAAGGAACTTTTGTCTGTAGAAATTTTAGGCATAAAAATTATCGACTGAATACTTACTTATGGAGCTGAGCCCTTCTGACTAGCCGCCAATTATGCAGCCACAAGAATTTCCCAACTTTTATGGAACCCGAAGGTTCATCACCGTGTTCACAAGAGCCCTCCACTGCTCCCTATCTTGAGCCAGATCAATCCAATCAATACCATCCAACCCTATCTCTCCAAGATCCATTTTAATATTGTCCACCCACCTACGCCTTGGTCTTCCCAGTGGTCTCTTTCCTTCTGATTTTCCCACCAATATCCTATACGCATTCCACTTCTCCCCCGTTCGTGCTACATATCCTGCCCACCTCATCTTCCTTGACTTTATCATTCTAATTATACTTGGAGAAGAGTACAAGTTATGAAGCTCCTCATTATGCGACTTTCTCAGTCCTCCTGTCACTTCATCTCTAGCGACTGAATCCCATATAAAAGTTAATATATTAACAGTCTGAGCCTTAATAAACAGAATGGGGCGAATTTCCAATACAACAAAGAGAAGAAGATGTTCCGGGAAGAAGTGACTGCTTACTTTCCTTCCCCTACAATTTCAGTATTTGACACGACAAATAGAAACCTTAGTATGTATGCGTTGTGAGGAAACTACAATTTTAGAGGCTGCAGTATTGATATTGCTGATGGGAGGGATTTATGAAGTACGCCCTTGGGATGGCTACATGTTGCGTGATATACATACCAAATTTCAAGAAGATTGGCACAGGCGTTAGAGCAATGTTTAGGTTTAGTCTCAGCAATTTCAGAGGCTGTAATATTGGTATTACTGATGGGAGGGATTTATGAGTGCGCTGTTGTGATGGGGGCAGGTGGCATGATATACATACCAAGTTTCATGAAGACTGGGGCAGGCATTCAAAATCTGTTGGGGGGGATAAACTTGCAGACACACAGACAGCAAGGTGATCTCATGAGCCTACTTTTCTTTTTTTCAAAAGAAGGGAAGTAGGCTAAAAATGAGGTGAGAGATCTAGGTCTGTAAGGGGACTAACTAAGGGCTGGAAGTCTGCTATTCAAACCCCAACAGAGTTATTTCTATCCTTGCCATCATATCACAACCAGAACGAAACTAAAGCATGCCTAGTCCCCTGTCCAGAGGGCATCAGAACCATTTTGCAGCCAAACGGGAGGAACCCAGCTAGGCTTGGCTGCCTTCCGGTATTGCTGAAATGTAGAAGGCTGATCTTGAGGCCTAGTTCCACACTCGCTACACGCTTCAATGGCTGATTCTTGCATCAGACAATGACGTTATTTCAACGTCAGAAGCTACAGCATCGAATACAATGAGAAGTTGATTATTAATGATTGCTATGTAAAGATTTGGAATGAGGTGGCTGTGACATATCTCATGACTAGTAATTACCTTCAGATACTGGGTAAACACTCCAAATAGGCCGCCACCACAGCTCAAGGGTTTAGTCGCTGGCTTCCCACCGCGGCGGCACGGGTTCAAAGCCGGGTCTGGTCAAGTGGGATTTGTGGTGGACAAAGTGGCGCTGGGGTAGGTTTTCTCCGAGTACTTCAGTTTCCCCTGCCAATCTTCATTCCACCAAATTCTCCATCATCATAATCACCCGGGGCAGGCTACAGTAGGCCAATCAGTGGCCGCCGTGCTGAGTGGACCCAGTTGGACTCCACCCACCACTATGCGAATTAAAAAAAAACCGTCAAGATATCCGGTTGTAACACGTCGAAATTTGGGTCGAGTACCGCAAGCCTAGACTCACCTCCATCTAACGCCGAGATCAAGAAAGGTGGAGCTATACCTCCAGTGCCCCGTATGTCTTTATTGCATAATGCTTTATTTATTAAGCACAGGGACAACTTTGCTTTTGTTTTTTGCCTCAAGCCCAGTGCAACAACCCTGCACTGTCCTGTTCGGTTTCACGGTACCGTGTTCAGAACATGGTCAGCTCCTTTATCTCTTGTCTCTGCAGACACGAGAAGAGCGAACGAAACAAAAACGTAACCCTCTCTCTGTGGCGTATTTGGCATCAAAGACTGGAATGTCTCTACTTCGACGGTTGGATCCTTTCAGCATTCCAATTAATCACCGCTCCATGAAGACGTAGAGAGGAATGGAGGTGTAGCTCCAAACAATATTTATGTCGGCACTAGATGGAAGTAGATTCTCATCTCCCCCCCCCCCCCCTGCTTTGAAGAAAGAGCCCCTCTGTATCCAGCGAGGAGGAGGTTGATCCCAGTGCATGCCTGGACGTGATAACAAAGAAGAGAACCTAAGTCCCTCTTGGGAAATAAACCTTGGCTGTCCAGTCCATAGCCGACTAAACTATCCCAGCTATGTATTTCTCGTATCCTCTATGAGTGTGAAACATCCCACCAATCTCACAAGACGAGTGGGGCTCGTAAAGAACGGAAACGAACAAATGTGAACTCTAAATTGGAGGTCACCTTCATATTTATATATTTAAATGTTGTATCATAATATGGACGCTTCCGTAGTTTTATATGGGTGTGAAACTTGGTCTCTGGCACTAAGGGAAGACCCATAGGCTGAGGGTACTTGAGAGCGGGGTGCTGAGAAGAATATGTGGACCTAAGTCGGATGAAATAATAGGAGGCTGGAGAAAACTGCATAATGATGAGCTTCATAACTTGTACTGTTCGTCAAATGTAATTAGAATGGTCAAGTAAAGGTGGAGGGAAGTGCATGTAGCACGGATGGGGAGAAGAGAAATGCATACTGAGTTTTGGGGGGAAAGCCAGAAGGAAAAAGAGACCACTAGGAAGACCTAGACATAGGTAGTAGGATATTATTAAAATATATGTTAGAAAAATAGTATGGACTGTATTCATCTGGCTCAGAATAGGGACCACTGGAGGGTTCTTGTGAACACGGTAATGAACCTCGGGCATAAAATATTGGGAAATTCTTTAGTATCTAAGCGACTGGCAGCTTCTCAAAAAGGACTCAGCTCTATGAAGTCAGTCGGTCGGTCGGTCGGTCGGTCAGCTGAGCTGGAAGCTTTGTACGCTTGTAGAAACTGTTATCATATGTAATGACGTGGCAACGTGTTCAGAAGTTATTCTACGTCGAGTGAGAGAACGAACGCGACCTGTTACTATCAGAGCATTCAAACGGAAAGAAGTTTCAGGATAACCACAAGAAGGAAACGTTCCGTCAGAATGGTCGTCCCCGGTGGATTTCGAAACGGGTCAATGTCAGAGGCGAAATACCATTACACCTGGCATTGAGCAAGGAAGTGGAGCTCGATCATAATCGAGCGACCAAAAATCGTTACAGTTTCAGTGCCCAACACTAGATGTCGCTAGCAACAGCGTTGCGTTACTCGCCCCAGCCGGCTTTCCGCTCAGTGCTGCCATCTAGACGATAGTACATGAATTCCTTTAAAAAAACTGGAACGTTTTTAATACAAGAAGAATAAAAAGCAGCAAAGTAAACATTTCTCTGGTACACATCCACGGCAGTAGATATAATAACACAGATAAACATAATGCTATATAAACAATGTTTGTTTCGTTCAAGTGCCTAGCAGCCGGTCATTGCATTTCTGTTATCTTTAAAGTCTGGGAATGAAAGAAAGCAGTTTATGAAATACAGACGAGGGCAAATGGCGAAGTTCGTGATGAAGAGAAATTGAAATAATTAATTTTACAATTAAAAGTGGTATTGAAGACAGCCGTCTGCTGAGGCGACTTTTAATTTCGCACGGTGTTTTCTTCCAGGTCGAAACTGGCCAGTGTAAGAGTGCAGAATAAAGACAACATGTGAACAGCGATTTGGGCCACTTGACATTTCTCCCGTCCACTGGTCATACGTCCTGGCCCGACATGTTTTCCTGATCATATTATAATTAATTTTCGCATTGCCCGCGCTGTTGCTTTATAGAAAAAGTGTGGATAATAAAAATGTGGAGGACCTTATTAGTTTGGATCGTAAATAAATGATGGCTACCAGCGTGTTCAACCCAACCTAAACTTAGACGGAGACAGAATATAAACTGATGACGTCACAGACCAGTTTAAAGCGAGAGTGACTTACGTGCTTCATAAAAGTATATTTTTGTGTACGTGTATATTCGCTACAAATTGGTGAAAGAGGAATGCGGAACTACTTGTATTTAATTTTTGTCGAATATATAATTAATATATATAATACCTCAATGATTCATATGTGTAAAATATGATAGTTGTAACGTTGTAAAAATGAAAGATCTACATTTCCTGTTTAAAAATATCAGAGATCATTATGGATGGCAGCTGTGGAAACTTATGGACAAATAAAAACAATTAGATTGCAAGAAGGGAGAGATTCAAAATATGAAGGGAAAATGCAAAAGAAAATACATTCGTTTAAAACATTTAATGATGTAGTGTAAAATTCAATACTGATTGATTTATTATTAAAATAAAACTGCTTTACGAAAAATAATCGAAAAGCAAACGCCTGTTCTCTCAGCAAATGATAAAACAAAATTATTATCCCAGTCATCCAACAGTCATAATGAAATAGCGTCTCATATTACTGCAACTGTTTTATTAAATAAATTTAAAAGTCTGTGTCTATTTACTCCAGAACTAGAGGAAATAACGGTAGAATTAAATGAACTAACGATAATTTAAGGAAAAGAGGCAAGCAATTTCGCGCGAAGCCACCGCCATACAAAAATCACGTAAAATCCAATTTGTAAGCTGCTCGGCCGGTCGCCTAACCTGCAACAGAACGGGTATATGTTCACCCATCTCAATCCGAGGCCTCATCCAGCATCCCTGTCTGCTGGACCAAAGGGTGACGTTGTCCTGGTGACGTTGGTTCTCGAAGGAGGAACATATATGCCAGGAGATGAGAACACTGTTGGAGGTGGCATGGGCTGGTCTTTCCGCGATCAGAGCAACTCGAACGTGACCCCACGAACAACCAGAGCGGGTTCGCGCAAATTTCGTGCTGACATTAGGTCGGTTTACTTACTTACTTCTTGAGGAGAAGCCAAATCTGCAGCTACTCAAAAACTTCCCAACATTTTATGGAACCCGAAGGTTCATTACCGTGTTCACAAGAGTCCTCCACTTGTCCCTATCCTGGGCCAGATCAATCCGATCCATACCATACCATCCTGTCTCTCTAAGATCCATTTTAATATTGTCCACCCACCTGCGAATATGTCTTCCCAGTGGTCTCTTTCCTTCTGGCTTTCCCACCAATATCCTATATGCATTCCTCTTCTCCCCCAGTCGTGCTACATGCCCTGCCGATCTCATCCTCCTTGACTTCATCATTCTAATTATACTTGGAGAAGAGTACAAGTTATGAAGCTCCTCATCGACATTCGGTCGGTTACTAGTATATTTTTTATTGCTAGTGGGGTGGGATTAAGTCCCTTGTACTGCGGCCACTTCTGGCCTACTGTACCAGCCCCAGATGATAGGTGAGGGTGATTGTGGAGCAATTGTGGAATGAAGGTTGACAGGGGAAACCGAAGTACTCGGAGAAAACCTGCCCCAGCGCCACTTTGTCCACCACAAATCCCGCTTGACCAGACCCGGGCCGCCGCGGTGGGAAGCCAGCGACTAACCGCTTGAGCTATGGCGCGGCCCTCGATTACGAGTAACAAATTATACGAAATGTTAGGCCCACGCACCGGACAGGGAGCTCTAGCAGTAACGTTTGTGTTCGAGAGGTGCTCGTTCCGAATCGCGGCTGCCCTGACTCAGGTTATTCGTGGTCTTCCTCGGTCCCTCCAGGCAAATGTCGGGGATATTACCTCAGGTCACGATCGCTACATTCCAAATGCATCAACCTTCCTGTCATCCGACGCTGTACTCTCTGCAAAACAGCCCGCATGGCGCGGATTCTTCCTGGCGCACTAGACAGTTGCTTAGCTGGTTAATCAATTAGCCTATGTGCTTTGATACGAACCGGAAGTTCATCATCTGAATACAAAATGTCAAATATAAGGTAAAAATGTAAAGGCAGAGTTAGTCCCTGTGCTTAACTAATTAAGCACTGCGCAATGAAGGCGTATGGGGGGAGTGGATGTATAGATTCACATTTTCTTGACCTCGGCACTAGCTGCAGGTGAGTGGTCAGCTTCACGCCCCTGCCGCCTTACTCCCGGGGAAAGAGCACCCGGTACCCATTTGATAGGAGGTTTGGTGGACCCCAGAGCCGGTCTGGACGATTTGGAGAAGAGAAAATTCTTGACACTCCCGGGACTGGAACTCCAACCCCTCGGTCGCCCAGCCCATAGCCAGGTGCTATACCGACTACGCTACCCCGCCTCCTTAATAATAATAATAATAATATCACATCAATAACGGTGTCTGTATGGCATAGATTTCGCAGGATTCGATCTGTTGGAGCCAGTCCTTTGGGACTCCGAAATTGGGTGTATAAATGACTGAACCATTCTTAAACGAAAAAATTACTTGTGTAGGATTTTATATTCTTAGGGCGGTGGTCAAGAACAGCGTTACCTTCTGGGGTATGACGCCGTGTAGTCCGCTGAAAGTCAACCGACAGTTTAGAGGAATAGGGTAAAGGGGGCAGTTAACGCCAAACTGACAGTATCGCCACAAGTATTCATTGCAAGTAAAAAAAGCAATGGATAGAAAACAATTATATCGAGAATGACATTGGAATTAAAATTTAAAGGCATGAGACTGTTGGGACGACCCAAAGCCATATGGTTCAGCCATGTTCGGGAAGACAGGGAGAAGAGAGGGGAGGACTGATAAGAAAACGAAAAAGGAGGATTGTCGGAAGAGAGTGCAGATTGCTTTGTTCCTTCGACCGTTTAAAACAAGACTGATGCTAGGAGGAGGAGGAAGGGGGAAGGGGAGGAGGGGAAGGAGAGGGGAAAGAAGAAGAGAAGAAAATGACAATAAAGTAATAACAACAGAAAACAGCGACAAAACAGGAGAAGTTCTCAAATGATTAATTTCCTGAACATTACCCATTGTCCTGTTTTTTTTCGGGGGGGGGGCGATGGATGGTGTCCAGAAAATTGATAATTATATTTGTCACGAGCTTTTAGATCTGAACTAACGAACTACATGGAGCTAGTCCTCCTTGAGAAGCCGCTAGTCTCTCAGCTACTCAGTAAATTACAAACGTTTTACAGAAACTGTAGGTTCAATACCAGATCAATCCAGTCCATACCTCCCCATTCTCGTTCTCTAAGATCCGTTTCAATATTATCCTTTCACTCATGGCTGCGTCTTGCTAGTGGTCTCTCTCCTTCTGACTTTCCCACCAAAATCCTTTATACATTCCTCTTCTTCCCCATGCGTGCTACATGCCCTGTTCACCTCAACCTCCTCGACTGGATCATTCTAATTGCTTTTAGATCTTACGTATAACTTTTGTTGGAACTGCGGTTCTCACAGCCGTGACAACGAAAAGCAAAAGCCAGCAATAACCAGGCGTTACGTAGCACTTGCTACCTGCTAACTGCTGGTTCCTCGCTCGGCTTACAAAACAGGTTCTAACTGTAGGAGATGGAAAGCGCCATTACGGAAGGATCCCACTGAGAACAGGGGCCCACAATGGACCCAGAAGTGGTCTGAGAGCTTGGAACGACACCCTCCTGTCTATACTCAATATTAACTTGACTTACTTTTCGTCTCTGAAGATGGAGACAATACGTTCCCCCGAAACATCCATGTATTTCAACCGAACTACACAGCGTTTCAGCCCTGAAGATCGTAATCTTCATGTAAAGTTGTTTTAATATTTACAATTATATGGGACGGCAAATCAAATCATTCCGAACTGAAAGACAGGTCCAGCCAGCCACTCAACCCAGTGCCGAGACTCACGTGTTTCATTGCCACAAAGTTTTATTCTGCCATTAGCATAAGTATAGTCGGGATAGCGCCGGGCTACGAGCTGGATGGACGGGGTTCGAATCTCGATAGAGGTAACAAACTTTTCTCTACGCCACAGTATCCATACCCGATCTGGGGCCCAGCCTCCTATTCAATGCGTATCGGGGGCCCTTTCCCTGAGGGTAAAGCGGCAGGAGCGTGAAGCTGATCTCAATCTAATGTCGAGGTCATGAATGTTGGAGCTACACCTCCACTGGCCCATACACTTTCATGGAATAGTTCTTAATTAATTAAGCAGAAGGACGACTTTATTTTTACCCTACATTTATGAACGGCAGTAGGGCATCAGAGTCCTATCCATTTTAATCTAAATCTAAAAATTTATTGGCGCACGTCTGTTCCATATCTTCGCGTCTTTATGATCCACTTCTGGATGCAGTAAACCTCGCTATGACGGACTAACGGCGGCTACACCAAATTCGCGGCCATACAACACAGGACACAGCCAGAACACGCAATGAACATAGAAACACGTGATGTGACTGCATATTGGAGTTCTTCTTTGTTTTAAGCAGTTTTCTAACTAAAAAACCTTCTTAGTGCCTCAATATTTCCCAATTCACAATTCACACAGCCAGGTTTCGTCCGTTACATCCGGGTCTGTGTGAAGGAGTGTTTCCTATGCATATAAACGCGCAATTGGGCTGTTCTAACGAACTACGCACCAGATGTCGCTGTCTGTCCGTGGGGGCGGGCGAGGGCATGTACGAGAGCCATTCCCCCTCCCTCCTCCACCAGTTGTCTCTGTGCGTGTCCAGTTCAAGCGTGGAATGCGTACGACCTCCTATATCATCATGATCGCCGCGTCCCTGCATGGTCGTGTACGTGCCTCGTAGAGGCAATACAGCGCAGCCGCTGTAGTGCTTGTGGGGGAGCATGCCGGGCCGTGGGTATGGGAAGAAGAGATGGGACGCAGACGGTTCTCCTGTCTCTGTTTCTGAGCATTTCGAAGTTTGCTTACTTAGCGCAGGAACCATACGCTTTCCGAAGGGTGAATGAATTAATTCTCCACAGCGTGAGAAGATAACCAGGGTTACTTTTATGTTCCTGACTTCTTCTCTACGAAATCCAGAGCCAGATTTACAATGGTGGGGGACGTCCGGGGCAATCAAAATGTGGAGGCCCCTGTCAGTAAAAACAAACTTATGACAATTTTTTGTTATTTCTTACAATAACTAAAAATAAAAACTATCTTTTTGACATTCTACAGAAGCAACTGTCGGAATACAATCTGTGGATTCTATTTCTGTTAAGTGGGGGCCCCGGAGAGACCTTAGGGCGAGGGCACACCAAGGAAACTGGCAACCGCAACGCAACCTCAATTTCCGAGAATTGTTATCTGCCTGAGTTGCACTCATGTTACTAAATGGAGCAACGCAAACTGAGGAAACGGCAACGCAATTTGTGCGGCTCCATTCAGTAACACGCGTTCAACTCAGGCTGATAACATTATCGGGAATTGCGGTTGCGTTGCGGTTGCCAGTTTCCTTGGTGTGCCTTCACCCTTAAACCCGGCCCTGACTCTTCCTTAGTAACGGCAACTGTAAACTGACGTGCTGTATGTGATGGAACGCAGTGGGAATGAGGACTTGGACGTTTCTTTCACTCGATCCTGCTACAGCTGCCTAACAGTCTGTCCTTTGTTCAAGCCCCTGTTCGTGTTCCCCTTCTTCAGTACTTTGTCACTGATCATTGCCGTCGGCCTTCTTCGTTCGAGATTCATCCATTAAAATAATACTACAGCAGAGCTGCGTGCTAACGTGTTACAGTCCCACTGCTCCATGTGCCTGGAGTGCTGATGGTTTACATAGGATATGTTTATTTTGGCTACAATTAAAAAAATGTAATTTTTCTCTCCTTCGCAACGTCCAGACCGGCTCTGGGGCCCATCCAGCCTCCTATCCACTGGATAACGGGAACTCTTCCCTCAGGTGTAAAGTGGCCGAAGCGTGAAGCTGACCACTCACCCCCATCTAGGGCCGACGTCAAGAATGATGGAGCTGCACCTACACTTCCCAACATGCCTTAATGGTACAGAGCTTAATTATACACCTAAGTACAGGGATAATTTTACCTTAATAATAAAAAGGTAAGGATGTCCCTATGCTTATATTAAGCACTATGCCATGAAGACGTATGGGGAAGCGGAGGTATAGCTCCAAATAGTAGTGGTGGTGGTAGTAAAGTTAAGAACGCCTGTGTCTCAGCACCGTCCACTTCAGGCTTGTAGGGGGCGTGGAGCCAACTCCGTTGCAGCAGAACCCACTGGTTAAATACCGCCGAGAACAAAGGCTGCTGCTGCTGGACACGGACCTGGGCCAGTTTCATTCACGTCGGATCCGTATGAACCCTACCGGTATGCCTGATGATCTATCCGCCTTATCATTAGGCTACCGCTCCATCAAATTACCCGGACGTTGGTCTAAATAATAATAATGTGATTAATTGCGAAGGCGGAAACGGCTCTCCTAGGGAGATCGACCATCTCGTGATCAATGACACCACAAAGTGCCACGGGGCCGGATTAGAGTCGGCGGGGATAAGCCGGTCTCGCGCGGCTTCTCGGAGCCCGAGGTACCAGGGGCCCGATAACCTTGAGGAGGTCTTCAGTCGCTGCTCAGCACTAGGGCTCGCCGGTACACAAAGCCAGCAGTTTCAGGCAGCATCAGTTAAGCCTACATAAAATTCCTTCTGCAACCTTCCTAGCTTATTAACGCTATAGCATCTACTTCAGCTCCTAATGTAAGTCTATTTCCACACGACAGAGGGCGAAATGTGGGCCTACTTACTTTAGATCCTAAAGGGTTCTGGTGATGGCGTATAACACTCGGAATTACTGGGGTTTCGGACTTTGTCCAGTGATTGAGGCTAACGGTCCCAATAGGGTATGCGCCTCTTACCCCTTCGCTTGAGGTCGGAAACAGATAAATTTTTCGAAACGCTGTGTTCTTTAGAATATTGAACGATGCACGAAGTCCATAAACCTAGGATTCCTATTTAAATTCAGCTATCGGATTGGCATACAGGCCTACGTTCATGCATAGACGGTTATAGAATCGAGTCTTAATTGACTCATAATTACGAGTGTTTTANTTTTATTCATTATTATTTCTTCCAAGTGTTAACCTGTAATTTGTATTTGACTTTTAATAAGTTTGTGTATAATGTAATTCATTCTTCTGCACTGTGCTGTGTCTGTAATTGGCCTTGCGGCTGTTGACTCGGCACATTAATAATAAAGAATTGAATTGAATTATTATTATTATTATTATTATTCAGCCAATGACTGCTCTGCTCAGCTCAGCACGCAAATAAATAATGAACTGAATTATTATTATTATTATTGGAGCCGCGATGGCGCAGTCGGTATAGCGACTGGCTATGGGCTGGACGACCAAGCGGTCGGAGTTCGAGTCCTGGTAGGGTCAAGATTTTTCTCTTCCCTATATCGTCCACACCGGTTCTGGGATTCACCCAACCTCCTATCCAATGGCTACGTGGGGTTCATTCTCCGGGGATAAAGCGGCCCGGGCGTGAAGCCGACCTCTTACCTACATCTAGTGCCGAGGTAAAGAATAGTGGAACTATACCTCCACTCCCCTATACGTCTTTATGGCATGGTGCTTAATTACGTAAGTACAGGAACCTTTACCTTTTACCGTGTAGCTAACTTTTCTCATGTTTAGCCATATATGCTTCTGGTTACAAAAAAAAAAAAATTAGATGTCCCCATGTTCAACTTAGGCCAGGTGCCATTAGGTATCATACGTTATCGCGCCCTGAAATACTAACTTAATTTGTAACTCTTAATGTAGAAAACTGCACGTATGAATAATGTAAGTAAAGGCTATATTGCATAAGTGATCGCAGCGCTCCGGAGGTTTGCTTGAGCCTCGGTTCTAGGAATAACGTTATCATCATTAATTATCCACAAAACTAATTTGGAAATATATCTGGAACGGAGTGGTTTAATTACATTAAGCACTAATGTAACTGCAGCAAGAAATTCCCCCCCCCCCATATTACTATCGCAGCCTGCGGTTTCCCTATATGAGCCGCACACCACTTTGGACTTATGATTTGTCTTGCAACACGCATTTAAACAAGTTGTTATAACAACACAGCGCTGCCCGAACAACAGGACGACACCAAAGAGTCCTGTTCCTCAAACAAGGGAACCACGACGCGGTAGACACTCAACTTCCTTTAAAGAAGGGCAGTATAAAGGGGCACGAACCAAATTGGTTCTAGATCTTAAAAAAGATTTTTAAGTCACACTTGTAAGGAGACTAATTATAATAACTTATAAATATTTTAATGTATACATGAACGTCGCTGTAGTAGTTAAAGTATCATATTTTATATTCACGGCATTGTAATGATATTGACCAAACACATCGTAACAGTAGTTTCTGCCTGTATTGATATATCCTTCTGATGATGGTCTTTAAGACCGAAACATGTCAAGGATGAAAGATTAAAAAGGAAAGAAATAAAAAAAAATTATCAGCCACACTAGACGGGGTTGATTAACCTTTTAAAGTTGTTAATCATCACAGCCGGTCACGGCAGCCGAGCGGTCTAGGGCAATGTTTCTCAACCGGGCCCTCGCCTCATAGAAAAAGGAATTTACCGGGCCGCGGTCTCACAAAGGTTGATAACCACTGGTCTAGGGAATGTAGTGTCTTCGCTCGCTCGGAAGCGGAGATTGTGGGTTCGAATCCTACACAAGACATGGATGTGTTTGTGTTGTCCTTTGTTTAGGTAAAGGCCATGCGACGAGCTGATCACTCGTCCAATGAGTCCTACCGTCTGTAAAACGATCAATATGAAGAAACCATCTCGACACCGTAAGGTATAAGAGGAAGGGATTAGGTTATTCATCACTACTGCGTTAAATAAATAACAGGCAGCGCAGTTATATACGTTCAAATGGGGCACAGAACATCAAACAGCCTACTCAAAATATGGATGCTTAAAAAAAGACCGCGTTTGACGAGTTTCCTCTAATTTTTGATGAAAGGTATAAATTATGAAGATCCTCATTGTGCAGCATTTTTGTCCTGCCAGCTCCTTCCTCTCAGGTCCAAATGTTCTCCTCAGAGACTCTTGCGGGCACACAACATTCAGATCAGACATTCTTTGTGATTTTTAAAGGTAAGGTAAAGTTGCCCCGTGCTCACCGAATTTAGCACTACGCCATGAAGGCGTTTGGGGGAGTGGATGTATAGGCCCCCATTTTCTTGACCTCAGCACTAGTTGGAGGTGAGTGGTCAGCTTCACGCCCAGGCCGCTTTACCCCCGGGGAAAGAGTCCCCGGTACCCATAGGATAGGAGGCTGGGTGAACTCCAGAACCGATCTGAACTACGTGAAGAATAGAGAATTCTTGCTCATACCGCGACTCGAACTCCGACCCTTCTGTCGCCCAGCCAGTAGCCAGTCGCTATCCCGGCTCATTACTTGGTGACTTTTAGTATTCGGAAAAGTATTCTAGGCGAGGAGAGCAATTTAGAAGCCGGTAAACGGAAGCACTTCATGTTGCCACGGTGACGCCACGCTGGCCCATCTAAGTTCACTTCCGGGATGAACTCAATACAGCAGTCTCCGTAACACAAAAACTGACTACGAAATAAATAGCTAAATGCTTTACATCTCAGCGAGGAAGATTAAAACGTTGTTAAACGATCTGTGTAAACGACTCGAGAAAGATTTATTTACCCGTTAATCGATTAGTTTACCTTTTTTAATGCTAGTGGGGTGGAATTAAGTCCCTTGTACTGCGGCCACTTCTGGCCTATTGTACCAGCCCCAGATGATAGGTGAGGGTGATTATGGAGCAATTGGTGCAATGAAGATTGGCAGGGGAAACCGAAGTAGTCGGAGAAAACGTGCCCCAACGCCACTTTGTCCACAACAAATCTCACTTGACCAGACCCCGGGATCGAACCAGGGCCGCCGCGGTGGGAAGCCAGCGACTACCGCTTGAGCTATGGCGTGGCCTGATTTTTTGACTTATTCCATTAACTGATTAACAGAACTACGTCCATTCATTTTTTCAACTATTTATTTATTTATTTATTTCCTCCTCTGTTTATGTATTCGTTTACTGACTGATTACATCTAATTTACATATATTTAATTAATTTCTTCATCTCTTTGCGTTATTAACTTAATTAATTTTTAATTTCATATTTATTTCAGTTTCCAGAAATTTTAGTTGTATTTTATTTAATCTACAAAAGTTCATTATTTTATTATAAATTTTATTTATTCTTTTTCGTTTAAAATTAATTACTTGGCCAACTGTGAGCCGATTATTTAGAAAATGTGGAAGCCTCGACGTCTTACAACCCTATGAGCCTCCACGGTCTCTTACATGGATAGCTTTACCTTTATTTATTTATTTATCTGTTTTCTATTTACTATTAACTCTTTGTATTACTTATTTGCCTATGACTGTTTAATGGTAATTACGTACTCTACTTACAAAGCCAATCGCTATACACACAACTTGAGTCCTTACGTAGGCTACAAATTTCTGTTTGGAGCAATTCCACTGGTTTGCACTTAAACATAAAGCGGCGCATAGTGGTTTTATGTTCGTTTGAATATTATCTTTTTAGACCAATATTTGAGTTATTTGTGAGTCCATTCATGTATTTACAACACGTATACCTTATTTACCTACATTTTTACGTATTCAGGCGTATTCCAGTCAGTTCTGTCGTGTCTACGGTTCGCCCCGCCTCCAATCAGTTCTCGTGTGTCTGTGGTTCGCCCCGCCTCCTTCTATGGGCAGGGCAAGCCCACACTAGGTTTCCGGTTGGCAGGTGGCGCCACCTCTTCTCATTTGCTAGTCCTCTGATAGCTGGAGGCTCGTTTCAGGTTCAACTACGGATCCGCGCAAGGACGGAGAGCCCTCGCTCGCTTCCTGGGTCGTTGTCCCTACAGCTGGGCCCACCCCCACACCCTCGCACACCCAAACAACCACTATATTGGTCGATATTCCTTACGCACAGACAGTGTAGCGCTCTGCCGCAAACTGAATGAGATACCTGGTTGGAAGGCGGAACAGACAGCCTCCGTTTCTATGGCAACCACTGATGGTCACCGATGGCGGTACCCGTAGATGAAGAACGTGAAGTAAAATCACAACACAGGCTGTAATAGTGCTCGTACACAGAAATATTGTCTGGAAATGTCTGCCGAAAGCATACAAGGTATATTTATTTATTTATTGTCTGACGTCTGCACTTCTTCATCGTCCTCACGCATTACCAACGAGAGCCTTCCGCTGTAAAGTTTAAAGGACCCATAAAAACAGTCATCCACGACAGGCAGCCCAACTGGTCGCGTACAATTCACTGCCAATACGAACGAACATCCTTCACGGGCTCTTCTTCTGTTCTTACATTTCGTTCTGAATGTCCTTTTCTTTCTTCTAAAAACCAGCAAATGGTCCCGCATGTTATCACAACTTCAGAGGATGTGAGTTCAAATCCCGTCTACATTTCAACTTTCTTGACAGGTCACAGACAATGTAAGATTAGCAGGCAAGCCAACTGAGCCGTCAGTTTCGCTGTATCTGAAGATGAACGTTGTGGACCTGTCGGCGATCAATGACTCTACTCGCAAGTCATCTCTTATGGAGAACGAGTAACAGCAATTTTCAGAAACCTGGCATTCCAAACACATCTTATGCTTTTTCTATCGCGTTCCACAAGCGACACACATCAATCGTGCTACGATTTTCGAGGGTTCTTGTTATGCTACTACCGTACCATAACGTGACCTTCGTGTCATGCAGTACGACACACACTGAAGACACTCCTTGCATGGTCTGTTGCCCTGGTACCTCGGCAGCGGCAGGATTCTCGTACTTTTGTCCGTCGACACGTGAGTCAAGATGACGACAGGCCGACAGGCGCAAGCAAAATGCAGCATTTAGCGGGAATAAAATCATAATATTTTCGTTCAGTGTTTCGATTATCACACATGACTGGTAACAGAACCCAAACTGCTGATCATTACATTACCAAACGAATCCCGATATTAGACCCGATTTGGGGACGATTCGTAACCCCCTTACACCAATTATTAATTAGCAATATTTTCTCCTTCCCTCTCCTTACTGGTTTTACAGTTAATACGTTTCCCAATCAAAATTCTGTATTACTTTCTCGGTTCCCTTTCAGAAGTGAAACCCACGCGTTCAGCCCATCGCAAATCTTCTAGTGTGAAAAAGAAAAACTCCGTGGCTTGAGTCCGCAAGCGAACTACACCGACCGGGCCACCGTCGCTTGTCGGCGAAGTTAGTGCCAACTTTTGCGGATAAAAGGTGTTATATGGTCGGCGCAACGGATCCCCTCGGCCTTAATTTCGGTTTTCTAGACCGGAGCCGCTGTTTCCATGAAACAGCTCCTCAGTTATCCTCACGAGGCTGAGTGGACCCCGTTCCAGACCAACTACTTCTCAGAAAATCTGGTAGCACAGGGAATCGAACTCTGACCACTAGACCATAGAGGCGGTCATCTTCTAGGGTCACTATTCTAAAACTCTTATGAATGTTCTAAAAACAGCTCATTGGGCATAAACGTGCGGTCCGACGTAATACAAAACATAAACAGCAATAAGATGCACGTTTCTTACATCAGCAATCCTCCGATGAAATTAAATATAATGGAAAATCATTTCTAACTATATGCAGTGTTCTTCGGACCGCCTCTGTGGTCTAGTGGTCAGAGTTCCTGTCTACAGATCCAGAGGTCCCGGGTTCGATTCCCAGAGCTACCAGATTTTCTCAGAAGTAGTGGGTCTGGAACGGAGTACACTCAGCCTCGTGAGGATAATTGAGGAGCTGTTTCATGGAAATAGCGGCTCCGGTCTAGAAAACCGAGGTTAACGGCCGTGGGGATCAGTTGCGCTGACCATGGAACACCTTCTATCCCCAAAAGGTGGCACTAACTTCGCCGACAAGCGACGGTCGCTCGGTCGATATAGTTCGCTTGCGGACTACAGGCCACGAAGTTTTTTGTTTTTATGCAGTGTTTTTTATGTCGCGTAATTAGCTTTGCAACAATGGATTTGATCAGCAACAAAGGAAAGTCGATTCTAACGAGGTACGCGAAGTTGTATATAACGCACTAACTTGCTTCTGTCTCCGTTCGGTTCCAACAGTACACCGCTACGGAAGCCCCAAATCTCACATTTCCGTTTTACAGGCCTATACTATAAACACGAACTTCAGATATATTACTGTTCTGTTGTTTGATGGTAAAGGTAAAAGCTATCACTGTTCTTAATCAATTAAATACCACACCATGAAAACGTATGGGGGAGTGGAAGTATAGCTCCACCATAAAACCCTGAGATCCATGCTTTGTCGACTGGCTTCAGTGGATGATATAGTGCCGTTCAACAACATAAGTGGAAAAGAAAAGACAAAGCAGAAGCTGTTTATATTTCCAAGGTTAATAACAGTGCTTGCCGAAACTACTGAAGAGCAACCTACACAATGAACAATGACCTGTTGGAATTCATTTTCAATGATTAATTTAAGAGTCCCATAGGAGTCCCCTTATTTTTCCGTCATAATTGAAAAACGAGCAGTTGGGCTGACGCCATAGTGCTGTCCTTCTTGAGAAGCTGCCAGTCGCTCAGCTACCCAAGAGTTTCCTAATATCTGAAGGCGCAAACGTACAGTTCTATAAAAGCCGGGATAGCTCAGTCGGTATAGTGACGGTCTGGAGGACCGGGGTTCGATTCTCGGCAGAGGCAAAGAGATTTTTCGCTACTCCACAGCATCCAGACCGGCTCTGGAGCCCACCCAGCCTCCTACCTCATGGGTATATGCGGCTTTTTCCACGGGGGTAAAGCGGCCGGATCGTGAAGCTCACCACTGACCCCCAACTAGTACCGAGGTCGAGAAAACGTGGGTCTATACATCCACTCCCTCATACGTCTTCACAGCGTGATGATGAATCAATTAAGCACACGGGCAACTTTACCTCTATAAGTGGCCTATCGCAGCGAGATAATCATTAGGCTACGTTCGCAGGCCAGGAAATGTTATGAACAAAAGTTATGTTAGTTTATAAGCTTTGTTGGATTTACTGAACAAACTTGGCTGCTCTCAGGTTTGCGCCCTGCTTCCCGGCGTGGAGACCTACTTGCAAAACATGTTCCCCTTGTAACTAGGCAGTCCCACCTTATCACGTCGGGGTGACAACAGGTGCAAAGGCAGAATTATTTTTATACGTGTAGGGCCCACGGGTAACGTAAACCTCTTTCCGGCCCCTGGGCGCCTAGCCAAGTACTGTCGATTTACCACATGTTTTCTGGTCCCATACTGGTAGTAGCGAATTGCGGCATTCCGGCAGGCTCACCCACGGCAACTGGTATGGGCCCAGGAGCGAGCTGTTTGATCCATACACACTTTAATAACGATGTACCAATTGCAACGGTCTCTTAGTATCCAGTAAAACTCCAGTACAGATGTTCAGTCGTCTTTTTAAACCACAGTGACAATATTTTCAGCGCTCCTTCAACCTGGATCGGCTGTTTCGTGTTGAGGTAACGTAAAGTACTTAATTAATGAAGCACCACGCCTTGAAGACGTATGGGGAGTGGAGGTACAGCTCCACCATTATTGACATGGGCACTAGATGGAGATGTGGTCAGCTTCACACCTCGGTCGCTTTACCTCTGGGGAAAGAGCCCCCGGTACCAACTGGGTAAGAGGCTGAATGGGCCCTAAGAACTGGTCTGGACGATGTGGAGTACAGAAAAATATTTTACTCCTGCCGTGAATCGAAATCCGGCCGTCCAGCCCGTAACCCGTATCGCTATACTGACTGAGACATCCAAGATATTTTCTCATGTACAATACTAAACTCCTTTTCAGCTTTTCCTAGCATTTGGATAGTCTTTCCTTAAAGATGCCTCGTCTGGGGGATCTGAGTATACTTGTAATTCAGAAAGAAATTTCAAACTTTGAGATTGTGTATTTATAGGAAAAATGTGGCTCGTCAGCGGACACAAATATTTGGCACAGATGTGTAGCAAAAGAGACAAATTCGGAAGGTCCTGAAGAAGAACTTCTAGCAGAAGATTACAGGCTTAGTTAGAGGCGGGACAGACAAAACACAGACGATTAATAAGTACCCAGTTTCTCAGCAAGTGTCATTTACGTTCCTTTTACACTTAAAATGCTGGAACTCACCCCTTCCCCCCAGCCAGGGGATCTCCGAGGTCAAACAAGTAGGTGTATTTACTGGACGATATGTCGCCTACCTCGATGTTCTGGTAACATATGAGCAGGCGTGTGACATTCATTCATCCATTCTCTACGACTTGATACGGAGGAGTCGGGATTCGATTCCTGGCAGAAGCAAGAGATTCTCTTCTCCATAACGTCCAGACGGTCCAGGCTGGCTATGATGCCTACGCCGCCTCCTGTACAATGGATACCGTGGACTGTTTTCACCGGGGGAAAAGCGGCAGGGGCGTGAAACTGTCTACTCACCTTCACCTATCACCGAGATTAAGAGTGATGAATCTATACCTCCACTCCACGTACGTCTTCAAGACGCGATGCTTAATTATTTAAACCTATAGATAACCTTATCTTTACCTCACCTACGATATGTATTATTCAATTTTACGAATATTTATATATCCCAAAGTATTTATTTTTGTAAAAATGCCGATATGTGTTTTAGGTGGCATAAAACTCTATGTAAGCAACACTCGTGGTAACTAGAAGGTTATATTTCGTAAGCCGAAACAGCTGCAAAACAGTCCTTCCCTTAATAATATTTGCATAGAGGCCTTGAACGCCTTTTGCCATTAGAGCCCATCTTCAGGGCCCCGGGAAAAGACTTACGGCTCTCATCCAATTCGGAAAACACTGTTACAGACAACAACTTTACGTAACTTGAGTGGAACGAGTATGAGTTGGTTTATTAAGATTTCGATGTGTGTCAGCAAGTATATGCTGACATATGCGTTCGCACTGAAAGAAACAAAACGGCTCTTTATTGACCCACTGTCTCTCTTTGCCTCTCTCACGGCCCTGGAAGGTAAGAACTCCATATCGCCGCCGCTAGATCCTCATGTTTCCCATTTTACTGTACTTCACAGCACAAGCAAACAGAGCAGGTTCCTTAATACGGACAATAACAAAGTCAAAAACATCAACACAATAAATACATCCGTTCCTCTATGTCTGCTAAGACGTAAAAGTAGGAAAGAGGTTATGAGTACTGTACTTACAAATAAAGTTTTTCGGTCTACGGCGTTTGATTTAATTCCTTTACGAGCACACACACTTCCTCTCGATCTAACATGGCGCTGATTGGCGCTAATTCTGTCCGTTGCTTCCTTTGCTTCCTTCGAGCAGTCTCGCGGTACCAGGAGAATACATCACTCAGAACGTAGCAGCGAGTCAAACAATTTTGAGCGCTAAAAGCAAAGATACGCAAGCTGCTCCATGTTTCTGCTCGCCTAGGTATCGAGACAACTGCTGTGGAAGCCGAGGAAATCCAGCAGCACCGCGCTCACTTCGCAGAATGCCGCTAGCGCTTTCTATCGACGAGACTGTCCTCAATGAGTTCCTGCACGTAATTTACGATAGGCTGCACTTAATGTTGAGGTTTGAGGTCTTTTTGATGTACAGTATTTGATTTTCGAGAATGATTGTAACGGGTCGCATTTAATAAACTGTTTAGTTTCTTATGTTTTATCCCGACTCTGTTAATCATAATGTAATGTACAGAAAATACTACTGTTATTACTGATGATGTGTTAATAACGGCAATAATATTATCGAATATGCTACGTTTCAACCAAGGAACATATATCCACAAGGATAAAGCAAAAAAAAAATAAAATAAAATAAAAAAAAAAGGTAAATCCCAGTGCTTACTTAATTAGTATGCCATGAAAACATGGGGGAATGGAGGTATAGCTGACCATTCTTGACTTTGGCACTAGATGACGGTGAGTGGTCAGCTTCGCGCCCCAGCCTCTTACCTCGGGGGAAAGAGCCCCCAGTATCCATTGGATAGGAGGATGAGGGGGCCCAAGAGCTGGTCTGGACCCTATGAAGAAGAGAAAAATCTTGCCCCTGCCAGGAAGTTTACCCCAGCTGTCCAGCCCATAGCCTGTCACTATACCATCTGAGTTATCCTGACTCCACAATATTCACAAGGGTCCAGAAGTAAACAGACACTGACAGGGGTCAAAGAGACACAAATGATGCAAAATTTCATTTCATAGAATGTTCCCAGTTTATTAACCATGAAACAAATTTTAAACCATGCTTCATAAGAGCCAGGCTCTTTGTTTTACCTCACTTCTGCTGGTTTCTTGTGTGGCATACTTCTCAAATTTGAAGATGGAGGTGATATGTTTCTTTGAACTACATAGCAGTACAAACCATACTCTTTCACAGTCGCCACTGTAAGATCTTCAAATCCAGCAAAACTTATTAGTTCATCACTCTTCACCCCATGCAGGGTTTCTCACACCCTTAGAGTCAATGACAGGCCTCTAAGCCCTTCAAGAAATTCTGTTACGACAGCTGAATATTCAGCTCTGCTTGCCACCTGCTTTCACACTGGTATCTTGCTTGGCTTATTCTTTGACCCTGAAGATGGAGGCGATATGTTCTTCCAAAACATTGGCAGACTTTCAACAAAGTACAAGGCATTATATCCCAGAAGACAGTACTCTTCATAGCCACCACTGTGAGAACCTCAAATCCTACAAAGAACTCTTTTTTTCAGGTTCCTTCAATCTCTCTTCTCGAAGAAAGCAATATGAAATTCTACCCCAATATGAAAAACAACAGATAAAATTATGGTTTTACCTTTTTAATGAATTGGATTCTGAACTGAATCATAACATTCATTTTTCAAGTTTCTTCACTTAACTTCAGAATGAACCTCATTTTTGCTTGGTATTATGAACTTCACTTTTGCCAGCTTTAGTGGATAGACAGTGTTGCATGGTAAGCGCAATGGTTCCCCACTAACTTTGCCAACAAGCAGCAGTCACCCAGTTGGTATAGTTCACTGGCAGACCAAAACCATGGACTTTTGTTTGTTTTATGAACTTCAAAACATTTCTTTATAAAAGAGAAACACTTTCTTCCAGAAATTCAAACCTGTCTCAATGCAATGCATGTTCAAAACTCAAAGTATTAAAAAGGACATGTATGTGGAGCCTGCCAGTGACAGGATGTCATATCTAATGTGATTGTTCTGATTGTCCACGCTCCAAGAGAGGATAAAACTAATGATACACAGGACAGATGCTATGAAGAACTGGAACATGTATTCCCCATGCACCATATGAACATTTTTGTTAATTTCAATGCCAAACTATGCAAAAAGAAAAATATAATTTTCAACAGTCAATTAAATTCGATTCATTTGCATACCAATCTTACAATAGCATAACGGTTCATCAGGCATAATCTATAACTCAGGTGTAATTCTGACACAGGAAACAGCGTGACTAAGTAAACTGCTTATTGTGAAAGTCAAGTACAGTAGAGAAGCAGAATTTAATGCAACATGGGACTTACGACACATAAGTGAGCTACCCTGTAGTTGATATGCTTACTTTATAGTATCCTTCCAGTAGTCTGCTGAGTGCTTGAAACAATGTCTCTGCACAAACAAGTGCAGGAGCAGGAGTGAAAAGGTAAAATGAATCATTATACCATAATAAACTGGTACATGATAGCAGTGACCTCAGTTGTCTCTTATTCAGAAAAATTTCATTAAGTATCGAACTATGTACATGAATATGCCAACCTTTCTGCTTATGTTAGTTCATCACAAATGAACTTGAATTACTGCATACAGAGAATTACCAGAAATACCTCAATAGCATGCCTGTTCTTTATACTTCCATGTTCATGGTCAATTTCTGTGGTCCAGTATGACTCCCACAAAATACAGTTAATCTTCCATATAATGAAATTCAGGAGACCCAGTCTTGAAGTTTTTTGTTTTTTTACACAATGATACAGCTGATATAATTGTACTGCATTCTAGCTTGTCAAATTCAGAATTTCCTACATTCACTCCCTTATTGGCACTTTTTTTTTTAATATGAAGTCAGTTTTTGATCACACAAAAGCTATAGTCTACTCGTATAGTTCTAGACCTTGATCCAGGAATCTTGGTATATGGTAGAAATGATATCCCATCCTTTTGGGTGCAGTCACACAGATGGACATGTCTGACAAACTGTACTGATGTGCAGAACAGTGAGGCATGTCAGTTTTCTGCCTGACTTTGTGTACAGCAAATCATATCATATAACTGTTAGACAGTATGCTCTCTATTATCTGTTCTAATGAACAGGAAAAGACATGGATAATCCAGTGATCATCTTTGGATGTGATTGCTGAATAAAGAAATTCATAAATGTGAGCACAATGTGTGATTTCAGTTCTCTCTGCAACTTTTGTCAGAAACATTTTTTGCCCTGATAAATATTTAGCAAGTTGTGCTCCAGATACTTGTTGGAATGGTTGAACAATTTTTCACAAAATTCTCAAACATCAAACTCAATGAAAATCTGTCCAGTGGTTCGCAAGTAGTTTGCTGTGTACAAACATGCAAACGTAGCAGTTGCTCTTTAGGATGTGAACACGCATAAAAAAAGACGCATACATGAGCTGCAAATTAGATATCTATGAAGTGTTAGCCAGGAGTATACTGTATTACACTTTCAAATCCATCATGAAAAATCTCACTCTAGATCTGGAAAGACAAAAACTGAAGAAGAAATGTGTCTAATTTTATGAAACATGAAGCAGAGATGGGCACTAGCATCCCTTTATCTGCAGTTCGTACAGTGTCGCAAAAATTTGCTGATTTCAGCACAATTACAATTACTATAACATAAAAATGGAGAGGTACGCCTGCCACTCCATCTCCCTTAACATTCAGATGCTGACAGTTCTGAATCTAGAGTTAAACAAACCTCAAGTACTACTGAAACCACTCATAACAAAATGGCTTATAAGATTCTGTAAGAAACTATCTGCACATAAATCTGAAATATGATACATTAATTATTAGGTTTGGTGAATAAATGTTTTCAAGCTCTGTCTTCATTCTCTGCATCTCTGTCACCACATCAACATTAAGCAAACATTTATTACAGGGTGTTTATAAACACACAGTGGATAAAAGCCTCCATTTTGTTTTATTAAATGTAATAAGTCTTGTACTATGTTATGCACATTCAGTCACAATGCCAAGACAAAATAAAATTCAAGTTCTCTGTTACAAAACATAATCTAAGACTCCAAGCATGAATGCATGTTAACAATATAAGCTCATGTCTGAATCAGAATAAGAATTTCTTACTTCATGTATATACATTCATGGAATAAAAGTGTCTGCATAATTCTGCACACCAAATTCTTGGGAATAAGAAATGAAAATTACACCAGTAAATGCAACATGCATAAATACCTCCATAGTCCTGTGACCTACTAGAAATAATTACTTCAACCAACCCTGATTACTTAATCAGAAAACAGCAATGGCTATGAAAACTAATGCTTGGGGGGTCAATAGTGTTCATGTAGAAATTTGGATCTAAAATAACACAAGAAAAGAAAATCCTCTGACCTTGAAAACAGAATATGTACATATACAATAAACTTCAGACAATTTGTCTTGTTGTCCACTGTTTACAAACTCTAACCAAATAAAACTGAAATCAGTTCATAAATTTCTTTACAAAAACATGTCACTGTATTTTACCAGGTTCCCCAAATTGAAGCATTATGAACAGATATCCAATATGTATAATCAATGATATTTGGACATTTGTATATAGCAAGTTAGATACAATAAATTATTAGATATCTGTTGTACTCATGTGTGACTTTCTTACTGCCACAACTCTTTAAGGAATGCCAGTCCTTTCTCTTGACCTGACTACTTCTTAAAAGAAATAATGGAAAAATCTTTTACTTGATGTGCTGTGGGAATGAGGGTGCATTGTCATCAACAACTTGCACTGTTAGATCATTTTTAGGAAGTTAGCAGATTTTTTTTAACGTGCTTCAGTATTCGTATGCCTGTAGAAGTCCACTTATACATACACAGGACTTTTCTTCCATAAGATTGCCTACACAAAGTATGATGTACCCTGATTCATAGAGTAGATGGATTTTGGTGGTTGTAAGCATAACTATGCAATTTGAAAAGATTTTGCCATTATTTCTTTTAAGAAGTAGTCAGGTCAAGAGAAAGGACTGGCATTCCTTAAAGAGTTGTGGCAGTAAGAAAGTCACACATGAGTACAACAGATATCTAATAATTTATTGTATCTAACTTGCTATATACAAATGTCCAAATATCATTGATTATACATATTAGCATATACATATCTGGCATCTTTCAGTGAACAAAAACACACATAAAAGTCCTCACGGTTAAACACCATGCCATGAAGATAAAGTGGAGGTACATTGCAATTTTCACACTCCAGCTGCTTTACCCCTGGGAAAAAGGTTCCTTGTACCCAATGGATAGTAAATTGGGTGGAAACCAGAGCCAGCCTAGATGCAGTCTTATATATATATAAATAAATCATCAAAGGCTGCCAGTTTTTCTCAAGCAGTGTCAGAGATGAAAATGGTAAAGACAACAGATGTTCATCTTGGATAGACCGCCCCAGGGAATTTGTTAACTTTGTTGCTATGATGATGCATTTGAGTCAAAGCCAATTTGTTTCCCCGTTACTTCATTTGCCAAAGAGCTGGGATAGCACAGTCGGTATACTAGCTGGCTACAGGCTTGACATCTAAGGGGTAGGAGCATGAATCCCAGCGGATGCAAGAATTTTCACTTTTCCATGTCATCCAGAATGGCTTTGGGGCCCACCCAGCCTCCTATCCAATGGGTACTGGGGACTCTTTCCTTGGGGGTAAAGCAGCTGGGGCATGAAGCTGACCACTCACCCCCAACTAGAGCCAAGGTCAAGAAAACGTGGGTCTATACATTCACTCCTTCATACGTCTTCATGGCATAGTGCTCAATTAGTTAGGCAGAGGTACAACTTTACCTTATTACTTCATTTGCCAGAAAAGCATCGGGCCCATGACGAGTATATAAATTTCACGTTTTATAGTAACCATGGTAATGAGATGCATTTCTGCCAGGTTATGGTGTGACATATAACAAAAACATTTTCTCAAATTCCTGTACTCTTTGGGATGGGAATGATAGTAAATTTTTTCTTTTCACAAATTTTATTTTATTATAAGAAGGAAAGAAGTATGCCATGCATATTGCTATTTGGACTATTAACAACTTCATTCACCCTTGTAGCTATGAAACATGTACTGAGATGATTATGAGGGTGAGATTCATACAAACATAATACTTCCTACAAGAGTTACGGAGAGTACCACACCATCACACTGCACTGCTGCTGACATGATACATTTCAACACATTCTTGTGCCAAAGCAGTCCAATAGAGTGACAATATGACAGGCTATTTGGTAAGCTTAAATCGCTCTGCTCGAAGCCGCTTCTTCTCCTCCAGGACACTGTTGCTTATGGGGCTCTTCTTTCCGTGTGCTGTATCATCAGCACCAAATCTCCACTTCCTCTTTTCCAGCTTTTCACTGAGTTCAACCTAAGAGCATGAAGAGTGATCAATATTTTTCAAAGAGGGAAGGGAGGGTCAGAGGGGTGACAAAGATTTCCTAAGAACAGTCAGGAGGTTTCTTTTTGTTACTTCTCAAATCCAACCTAGATATTCGTAACACATATCTTTATTTCACAGCCTGAATTGCGGAGGTTATACAGCACTGAATGGGAGGATGGTTGTATATAATAAACTGGGAAGGATCTGGAATGAAGTAATCATGGTTTATTTTGAGATATCCTAAAATATTCAAGACACTGAGAAAAACTACACAAGTCTCAGCCTGGATATCAAATCTGGGAACTTCCAAAAAACATAAACCTTAACCAGTCAACCTTGCCACATATTAGTGACTAGATGCAGGGTTTCACCTGATAACTGGATTTATTGAACACTTGAAACTACAAATAACGATAACGACCTCACTGTTCTAAACTCTACAGATCGCTAAAACTACTGCACATATTAAGTCCTCTGTCTGTCATCTCTAGTCAGTGCTAAGCTGCTAATAATGCAACTGAAGATTGCTAACAAATGACTGTCAACTGCCAGGCTTATCCAGTTGGTCCGCATTATGTAAGTCATGTATGGACTGCACAGAAAACACCACACCCTCTATTGTTGCATCAGTATCTGTTGCTGCAGTCATGTATTCACCAAACCGTTGCTTAGCAATGACCATATCTATTTGTTCCATTATTCTGGCTTTCAGCCATCATGTCACAATATGTTTTTTTTTAATTGCTAGTGGGGTGGGACTAAGTCCCTTGCACTGCGGCCACTTCTGGCCTATTGTATCAGCCCCGGATGATAGGTCAGGGTGATTGTGGAGCAACTGGAGGAATGAAGATTGGCAGGGGAAACCGAACTACTCGGAGAAAACCTGCAGCAGCGCCACTTTGTTCACCACAAATTCCACTTGACCAGACCTGGGATTGAACCCGGGCAGCTGCGGTGGGAAGCCAGAGACTAACTGCTTGAGCTATGGCACAGCCAATCACAATATGTTACTACAATACCAAGTTGTGCAAAAAAATATATGTTGCTGTTTAGGTGCATGTTTTCTGACAATTCCAAATTCTCCATTCTTTGACACAAATTAAATTTATTAATTTACTTTCACAGCTCAATGTAACATATCAGCACCACCAGCATAATGCTGCTGCACTGTGATGGTTTTCTGCCTTACCAGTCATAATAATAACAGCCTGGAGGACGGCTGATTTATGAGTACTCCAATCACATTCTTACTGCAGGGATGCTTCACACATTACATGCCCAACTACAACCATGTTAAGCAACACAACAGACATTGCAGTCCACGACATATACGTGCAAACTGAACTCAGTAGAACGTTCCAAGTTTTCCGTCATTTCACATTAAATTTTACTGATACTTACTTACTTATGGAGCTGAGCCCTTCTTGAGATGCCAAATCTGCAGCTACTCAAGAAATTCCCAGCATTTTATGGAACCCAAAGGTTCATTACCGTGTTCACAAAAGTCCTCCACTGGTCCCTATCCTGAGCCAGATCAACCCAATCCATACCACCCCATTTTATCTCTCTAAGATCCATTTTAATATTGTCCCTCAGCTACACCTTGATCTTCCCAGTGGTTTCTTTCCTTCTGGCTTTCCCACCAGTATCCTATATGCATTCCTCTTCTCCCCCATTCATCCTCCTTGACTTGATCATTCTAATTATACTTAGAGAAGAGTACAACCAAGTTAATAATCTTAATGTTAATATACCTCCATTTCAGACATTCTTTTTCAATTTAGTGTTCAACTCCACTGTTAAACTGTACCACTATATGAACTGCAGATGTCCTTTATCATTAAGCAGGTGGGGAGGATGAGGAAGAAAGTCACTGTGGTGTATTAAAATCACTATTCTGACATTTGCCTACAGGAAAAAATCTCTGGATTTGAACATGATACTTCCTGAATGTAAGGTATATTAACATTCTGCTTCCTTGTGAAATGGGTTTGTGTTCGATTCCTGGCAGCATGCACATCCTGCTCCATCAGTTATGCCCAAATTCGGCATCAACAAAAACACACTTCTGCAGTTTACATATAACTGACCTTGCTCAAGTTTCTGCTGCTTACTGGAGACAATGTCAGCCCAAATCTCTCAGCCCGCTTACGAAGAATGTCTGAACTTTGCGTCTATAAACAGAAAGTAACATCATGAAATTTGACAACCACCTTACACTCTCATAAGAAGCAGCAAACAGCCAGTGCTACAATTTTATTTTCATACCCAAGTGTCTGTGTTATATCTTGCTACTACCAAATGACTCAAAATAAAATTTCACACATAATTTCTATATGTATATTATCTCCCATGATATGTATTGAAAATACCGTTTACGCAGTGCCTATAATACTAACAACAGTGGTGCCTGTGTTGAGGGGTGCCGATATTCCAAAGCGAGCAGCTCTGGCTTCCTTCTTGGCATCTACTGACAGTTCCACACCAAACTTTTGTGCTCGCATCTCCAGGCGCTATAAAACAAATTATAATTATTAAGAAGGCTACTAACACTTATTGTAATAAACCAGTCTGTTACAGTGTTGGATCTGATGTTATTCTTCAGCTCTGAATATGGAAGTAATACATTCCTCCAAAATGTCAGGCGATTTTCACTGCACTACAGGGTGGTACATCCTAGAAGACAGAACCTTTCTTAGTATATTTAAATTTCTCATGTCAGGTGATTTTTACTTGACTACAGTGTTAAATCCCAGAAAAAAAGAACACTTCTTAGCAGTTTATAAATTTCACACAAGTGGGACTACACACAGAATGCTGTATCTTACCAAGAAATGAATCCTTCTACAAGTCCTATAATGTTAGGATAGGAAGTGTGAACTGAAGAAGAAACTCTGCAAAGATGGTAGTACTGAGTACTAAAATGAAAAGTATAAGATCAAGAAATTCTACAGTTTGAATGCAATACTTCATTAAGCACCATGCCATGAAGATGTGGGGGGAATGGAGGTATAGCTCCACCATTCTTGACCTCAACCATAGATGAAGGCAAGTGGTCACCTTGACACTGACACTCTGGCTGCTATATCCCAGGGGAAAGGACCCCTGGTATCCACTGGATAGTACACTGCACAGGCCCCAGAGCCAGTCTGGATAGTATGGAGCAAAGAAAAATTTCTTACCCCTACTGGGAATCAAATCCCAGCCATCCAGCCTATAACTCATCACTATACTGGATCCCTTGAACGACAAGACCTCCCACAAATTTATTTCTTATTTCCAAGTCTCTGATTTTAAGATATTATGTTATATTCAGGGTTGTGCACAGATTATATGTGTATTTTATAAAATGAATCCTTCAGTGTTGATCAAAAACATCTCCAACCTCTTTCATGGAAAAGGCAGACAGCTTGATGACCTTCTTGCCATCAGACTGCTGCTGATGCTGGCGCTGTGGCTGCTGTCCTGTATCAGAGATGCCCTGTGCTGTCTGCTGCTGGTGGTTTTCCTTCTCAGAGCTTGCAGCAGATGGAACCACATTGCGGTTTAGCACAATCTTTTTGGCGCTTGCTGCAGCAGGTTTGTTGGACACAAGACTTTCATCCTCAGACACTGGTGCCAGCTTCCTTAGTTTTGGTTCTGGGGAGGTGCTGATGTCACCCACCAAGACTTCTTCCTCCTCTTCATCCTGCCAACAAAATGAGGAGTCTAAGCTGTTTCTTTCTGAGGGAAAATGTTTACTACTTGGATGTAAAGCATCATATTAGTGATTTTGACACTCACATGATATGACTACTGATGTATTTCTCTGTGATTACAAAGTAAACTTATGGTCCCTGATATGAGAAGAAAGCAGGATTCATTGTTCCAGAGCATCCATTTTCTCTCTTTATACAGAAAGTTCAAAAAGTGATTATGCAAGAAAAAATGTTGGCAAAATGGCAGATCGTGCGACCTTCTGACTATAACATTCTATTATAGGGTTAAGATACCATGTGCACTCAAATAGATATCAGACACAATTCAAGTCTGAAATTTCATTTTCTTTTCTAATATTTTATGTGGGCACAATGAGGAACTGGAACCATCAGTACCAGTATTACTACACAGAAATTTACAGTTCATATGAAGGGACTATCAGCAACTCACAGCGAGGACATCATCATCATCCATAATCTCCTCAGAATCACCTGCTACAGAATCAGGCTCTATGATCAAGGAGTTCTCTGCAATGAAAAACAAATAAAATTCTAGTTTTCAGAAGCACTTGATGGGACAAGGCCCCCTCACCCACAAATTTTATATTAATTTTTAGAGAATATAACTCAAAACTTAACCTTAAGTTTGCATTAAAAAAAAAAGAAGAAAAAAAAGAAGCCTCACATTGCATATGAGGGGTGAATATCAGCATTTCCTGCAATGCCTCCATGTGGAAGAGTTAAAAAAAATTCAACAATACCAAAAATTATGTACAAACTGAGTCCATTTCTATTCACCCTGTTAAAGCCAACAAAACAACAAATAAAGTGGGTGTATCTTCAATGCAGACAACAGATGGTGGTATACATCTTACTGATTTAATGTAAGCGTAGATTGTGCTACATGTTTCGACTTATAATAATCAGGTACCTCTCTATGACCTGTAACTCAAGTGATTAAAGTTAATAGTCGTTATGCAACTGATGTCTGTTGCTGAAAGTGAGCTGTGTTGATAGCTATAATATAGGATAAATATTATATACACAACATGATGGTATCTATAAAGTTTATAGTCCATAATCTATTAAACATCATCCTTCCTTCATGTCCATCTCACAAATTTACTGCAACAGGTATGTAATACAAGCTCCTTATTTATACATCTGGAACTATTGCTATTTTGTTTAATGAGCCACCTACAACGAAGAAACACTAAAGGGAGCTACTGCATCATTGCTGAAATGAAGGAACTGAAGGGCTCTGACAGCAGAACACCACACATTATTTATGAAACTGGGTCAAAACCTTACTACAGAATGCCACAAGACTAAAACATTTTTCATATCAGTCACACAATACATAGCAGCCAAATATGGCTTTAAGTTAATAATAATATTTTGTTACTGCCAGAAAGGGGTTACAGCAACATCTATAATTACTTAGTCCCAATCTTAACTGTAGTTTAGTTCTTCAGTTCTGCTGAAGTACCTTTATCAAACTAAAATAACTTACCTCCTTGTAAAGATAGCTGTAATCTTCCTACCAATTCAGTTTTATTTCCCACCACACTCAGACCTCTACCTTTCAGTTCCTTCTTCAAATCTGCCACCTGAAAGTTATCAACACAGTGTTATACACTTACAGGAAGATCATTCAACAGCTCATAGTCAACACTAAATAAAACTGGTGCAAATACAATGCACATACTTTCTCATATATGGTTTACCCCAAATATGTTACCTTCTAAACGAAAAACTGATTGTTGTTCAGTGGATCACTGTTCACTTAGTGGGTGGTGGAGTCCAGCTGGGTCCACTCGGCACGGCGGCCACTCATTGGCCTATTGTACCTGCCTTGGGTGATTATGATAATGGAGAATTTGGCAGGGGAAACCTAAGTACTCGGAGAAATCTCGCCCCGGCGCCACTTTATCCACCACAAATCCCACTTGACCAGACCAGGGATCGAACCCGGGCTGCCGGAGTGGGAAGCCAACGACTAACCGCTTGAGCTATGGCGCGGCCTTGTAGATCACTGTTGGTTGCTGAATACTGAACAATAAAATCTGACTACCTGGTAAATCCAGTTTCGAGAAAATTAACATTTCGCGTTTGGCTCCTAGTGCATGTACTGTTAATTCCCTGAAGATACCACACATACGGTGGATGTGATCTCCATAAATTACTGGAACTAAATCAAACTCATCTGAGCGTTTAAAAGAAAATCGACATTTTATTTTGTGGTCTATTCGAAGTGCAAATTTTGCAGCCGGTATGTTCGGATTCGCCGTGCACCGATAACCTATCTAATACCAAATACAAACAAAAGCTTCCCAACTCTTCACGAGCTGAAGTACCGCACAACCATATAAACACAAAAACAAGCAGACGAAATTCGAAAAGACCTTTTGGTAACTTAGGGCCAAAAACCTGCAAACCCGTCAGAATTTCCAGACCGATGTTTTTCACTACCACTTAAAGGAGAAAGTAAACAACAAATTCATTACATGCGTTCATACAGTACATTATTATTACATGTTATTCTTGTATACACTTAATATTATGAAACGTGTCACAGTGTAAATACCAACTTTTAATTTTGAAATATCTTGCAATTCATCAGCCATTTTTATTAACACAGTTACTACGGTTACTACTTCACACCTGCAACACACACACAAACCACACAACCTCCCTGACCTCGACACCCATGACACAAATCAGGGCAGCCAACAGATTCTATTAAGAACCAGCGATTTTTTTAATGCTAGTGAGGTGGGACTAAGTCCATTGTACTCCGGCCACTTCTGGCCTATTGTACCAGCTGCAGATGATAGGTGAGGGTGATTGTGGAGCAATTGGTGGAATGAAGATTGGCAGGAGAAATCGAAGTACTCGGAGAAAACCTGTCCCAGCGCCACTTTGTCAACCACAAATCCCACTTGACCAGACATGTGATCGAAATGGGGTGGGAAGCCAGCGACTAACCGCATAAGCTATGGCGCGGCCAACCAGCCATTTGATAACAAAACTCGCTACCCTAACGAAGTGCATAACTCGGAAAGTCAACTGGTCACATGTGTTCATTGACCGAAAGGCAAGTGGTAGCAACTCTCATAACAGATATGGAGACATACGCACTCCTCGGCTGCGCATACAATTATTTTCATGTAAGATTTGAGGCTTTCACGGCGGTGACTATGAAGAAAGCAGTCTTCTGGGATTTGGCACCGTGTATATGTGGTGTTAACCGACGTTTCGGAGGAACGTCAGTTAACACCACATATACACGGTGCCAAATCCCAGAAGACTGCTTTCTTCAACTATTTTCATCTCTACTTTTCCGTTGGTAATCAGATAGCCTGGAACCAATCACAGAACACCGCAGGTATTGTATCGAATCTCATGTTTTTAAACCAATCACAGAGCCCCGTTGAAGCCTGATTTCATTTTCGGTTGATGGCGGCAATGGTTGGCTATGCTTATTTACCTGTAATCACGGTGATGTATTTTTCCGTTATTTGGCAAGTATGGATTTTGATCTTTGATGTGATGTTGTGAAACAGGAGTCGACGTACGCACGAAGTTACATCTCCATGTTATTTATTTATTTATTTCGTCCCTATAGATCATTGTTACACGATATAGGACAAGTCAGTTGCTGTACATTGGCTGATTACAATAAGAGAATAAAGTTACAATACTTAAAATTGTTTACAATAGATTACAGTAGATTACAATAATTAAGATTTCATATAGTGTGAGGTGGAATCCATATTAGGTCCCCTCGGCACGTCGGCTTCCATATGTCCTATTGTACCTGTACTGGTAATAAAATGCTTATGGAGAATGTGATGAATTTCTCTATATGAATGGTATGCTTATTATGCCACCTGAAATTAACACTGTACATATTAAAAAATTCTTTTTACGAAATTTTAACCAAATCATATTTCTGTTATGACATATTAGGCATCTTTTGGTTTAGCCCACAGGAAGTCTATAGAATCTGAAGAGACTCAGAGTGTACTGTGATTGTCTTATAATTTCTGTATTGCTTCTTGCAGTATAAATGGAAACAAAGAAAATATTCTCTTCCCCAGGGTGCTCATCCATTAGGCACAGAGAAATTAAATTCATCAACTTTCCCAGGGATTCAGCACAGTATGTCTGTTTTAATTCATGATGTAATGGCTTTATTTTGTGTGGCTTAATCCAGAAAAGAAATTAAGCTTAGCAAATGTTTGCAATAAATGTATTAAACGTAACCCCACAACGTAACACTTGCACCATGTTTGTAATGTTTACTGATGAATTGTTTCTTGATTGTGAGACAATATGTTCTACTCTTACAGGGCTCTGGTATGGACAGGAAGATTTGGGATATCCTGCACTATTGATTCCGCTAGAATGCTGTGCACTGAACTGATGAAGATGAATACATATCATATTTTCAATAATCATTACATTACATATGTTACTTGAAAAGCAGACCACACTATCAGTATGATTCATGAGAGAATAAGGTGGTGAAGACTTTAATATGAGGAACAATGTAATCAAATGTACAAATTGTTATAATGGCAGTCCCTTGTAAAGGAGTGTGTGTTATTTTCCAATATGAAGAAATATGGTAGTCCACTACGTAAGGAAGCTCACTAACATTGTTTTATGTTCTATTAGAAGGGTTCTGCACTGAATACCTGACAACAGCTTTATTTGTTGACTAGGATGACAATCTCTCTTGATAGTTCCAATGGTGGAAAGTGTGTTGACCCAGAGAAAACACTACATTGCCCAGCCAGTGATAACAGTCCCCATATCATTAGAAGAAAGCAAGTGTGGGGATAAGTATCATTATTTTGGCCATATTATTCTGTTCAGTATTGAACTTATAAACAAGTATATGTTTCAGATGTTCAATATTCTCGTGTTACGTGGTAACCTACTTCTCTCTCCTATGTAATGTGATGAATAATTTGATGTAGGTTTCAGATTCAGTGAATATTTATTGAACAAACGCTTTTACACACACGAGTACAATTATTATCCACTACTTCATTGTCATAATCACTTCTTACACCTCTGATCTCAGTGAAGTCTTCTGTTCTCTATTTCTGATGTGAGATTGTTTCTGCTCTACCTGGAGCTACACTAATAACTGACTGACTGACTGACTCCAACGGATGCTGGAACTTCACTGTTACTCCGGTGGCTGTTATATTTCAACTGACTTGTCTCAAATCAAAGTCACATTGTGATGACTTGTCTCTTGTCAAAGCTAGGCTTTTATAACCTCGGCAGTTGCTATGCAATGAACCTTCTGTTGTCATGCAATGCTTCAAATAATTCATAACCTTTCATCTCCTAGGAAACACGTTTGTTGCCCCAGGCAACGACCCTCTGTTATTGCGGTTGTCACTGCGGGAACTCTCCATGTATTCGTTGTAACCGTGGAGACTCACTGTAGGCTGTTAACTTTTTTTTTTAATTCGCTTAGTGGGGGGGGGAGTCCGACTGGGTCCACTCGGCATGGCGACCACTGATTGACCTATTGTAGCCTGTCCCAGGTGATTATGATGATTGAGAATTTGGTGGAATGAACATTGGCAGGGGAAACTGAAGTACTCAGAGAAAACCTG